>NW_023238863.1:0-1174 GCF_002007445.2 Ailuropoda melanoleuca | reverse complement strand
GTTGCAGCAAATGTTGAGAACTCGTTCTTTCTGATAGCTGAGTAATATTCCATTGTATATATTGACCACAGTTTCTTAATCCAGTCATCTGTTGAAGGGCATCTCGGTTCCTTCCACGATTTAGCTATTGTGGATAAAGCATTCCGATTTCTTAATATCTTCATGAATACTTGTTCTTTTCTGTTTATCTGATAGTAGTCATCTTAATGGGTTTGAGATGGTATCTTGTGGTTTTTAATTTGTGTTTCCCTAATAATTAGTGATGTTGAGCATCTTTTTCTGTGCTTTATTGGCCAGTGGTACATCTTCTTTGGAGAAGTGCCTATGCAGGTTCTTTGCCCACTTTTTAACTGGGTTGTTTGTTTTCTGTTTTTGAATTGTAGGAGTTCTTTATATATTCTGGATATTAACCCTTTACCATACATATGATTTGTATATATTTTCCCCTTTCCATGAGTTGCCATTCACTGTTCTTTGTACCTTTGATGCACAGCTTAATTTTGATATACTCCAACTTCTCTATATTTTCTTTTGTTCTCTGTGCTTTTCGTATCCTATCTAAGAAACCAATGCCAAATCGAATGTTATGAAATATTTCTCCTGCATTTTCTTCTAATAGTTTTATGGCTTTAGTTTTCACATTTGGATCTTTGATCTTTTTTCTTCTCTTTTGCTTGCAAATTTTTCTAATTATTTAGTGGTGTGTACTTCACACCATTCATCTGTGCACTGAACAATGGGGTTTGTTTCTGTGTTTAATTTAAGAACAATTGCTTGTCTAAATGGATTTATTTCTTAAATTTACTACCATAAAAAAAACACGCTAAGTTTTATTTATGTTACTTTGTTTTATTTTTTATTTTTATGTTTCCTTGATCATTCTACTTTTTTTCAACTCTTACATAGTACAGACACAAAATAAATCACCAAAAACGAACAATGATAAACATTATGATTCTGTTTCGTATATTTGAGGAAGGCTTTCTGTTGTATTTATATTAATAATATAATGGAATCTTTACTAGATTTCTCTGATTTTTTTTTCTCCTTAAAGCTTAATGTATCATTATTTATCTTCTGGCATAAACTGTTTCCAGATATTAATAAATCCAACCTGGAAGCTTTTTCCTTTACAGATAATCTTTTCTGTTTGTATGATTGTTTTATTCTCTCC
>NW_023238862.1:0-1174 GCF_002007445.2 Ailuropoda melanoleuca | reverse complement strand
CTGCTTGTGTTCCCTCTCGCTGGCTGTCTCTATCTCTGTCAAATAAATAAATAAAATCTTAAAAAAAAAATTGGCTTCTCCTCAACATTTCAGGGTGATAACTCAAGCAAAGGAGGACAGGCTCCCATCTCCAAGACCCAAGATGGGATGCAAACCACTCGTATAGGCCTGCCCCCTGTCTCTCAGGAAATATTTTCACAAGAGCAATATGCTACAGACAGGAAGGACAGGCCCCTGGACGTGGAGGTCAGCCAAATGGAGTTGAAATTTGGTTCTCCCCCATTTCTAGTCGTGTGACCTTGTTTATTATTTAGCTTTTCTGAGCCTTGATTTTCTGATTCATAAAATGGGCACAGTAGCACCTCTCTGTCACTCTCACAAAGTCATCATTTTCAGCGTGGGCAAGCGACTAGACCCTACGGCTGAAGTTGCTAATTTGGCAGCAGCGAGAAGCACCTAGACAAAACTGGCTCACCGTCTCCTTGAAGGGTGGCCAGAGCTGGAGATACAGGCAGACATGAGTAGAGGGACAAGGATACTTTTAAGTGGTAGAATAAGCAGAAAGGTAGGCTGATCAGATGTAGTACTGAGCTTCTGATTGTGCCTTCTGGGGATGGAAAAACTGGGGTGGGAATGGGGGTCACAGATGAAGAAGGTTGAGTCTGCATTTGAACCTGATTTATGAGAACAGGTTTGGGGCATTCAGAGTCATCACAAGGGGGTTTCTTATCCGCAGGCTTGCTTCCTGTTCCAGACTAGACATGCAACAACGATGGCTCTAAAAAGTGAGCCAACGCCCCTCATTCCTGTCTTGGTAACACAAGTTATATCACCACCACAGAAATAACTACCACCAAAAATACAGACAGTTATGGGGTGGAAGAAACTCAGTCTGCCCCAACCAAGAGGGCAAAACCACCCTGTGTACCTGACCTGGCCAAATGTTCACAGTGCGGCAAGGTGAGAGATCACCCCGTCTGGTGACCAAATTACATCAACCAGCATCAAAGCAAAATGATTTTGTTTTTTATTTTTATGTTTTTTTAAAGATTTATTTATTCATTTATTTATTTATTTGAGAGAGAGAGAAAGAGCACGAGCAGAGGGGAGAGGCAGAGGGAGAGGGAGAAGCAGACTCCCTGCTGAGCAGGGAGCCAGACAGATGGGGGGGGGG
>NW_023238861.1:0-1174 GCF_002007445.2 Ailuropoda melanoleuca | reverse complement strand
GGCTAGGGGGCGGGGCCGCGGGCAGGGTCGGGGCGGGCGCTCACACCGAGGCGCTGGTCTCCCCGCAGGGCGACTCCGGGGGCCCCCTGTCCAGCGTGGAGGCCGACGGGCGGATTTTCCAGGCCGGCGTGGTGAGCTGGGGTGACGGCTGCGCTCAGAGGGACAAGCCCGGCGTGTACACGAGGCTCTCTGTATTTCGGGACTGGATTAAAGAGCAGACTGGGGTGTAAACGCAGGGGCCATCGGCGGACCACCACAACGTGCACACCTGCGGGCCAAGGACAGGATCGCTAACAGCACCTCTGACTTGAGCTCCCCAGAACCCAGACTGTGAACTGAATCCCCTGGACTCTGAATCGGCCTGGAGAGCTGCTCTCCTCCCTCAACCTCCGAAGCAGGGGATGGGAGGTGGGGAGGGAGGACCCTGGCGGTGCCAAGGGACAGAAGCTTGAAGACACAGACTCTCCCCTCTAGTCCCAAACTGGGCTGAGGCTCGTGGGGAAGATCTTTGCCCTCTGCCTCTCGGATACAGGAGCAGCTGTAATGTTGCTTTGGGACCCCCACGGTGGGGCTGGTGGGGTACTTCAGGCACCTAGGGTCACACTCTTCAGGAAGCCCAGGCCAGAGGACACTGGAAGACCCATGGGTCTAAGATTTGAATTTTTACCAGCTCCTAGGGTGGGCTTCAGTGTGTGTATTTGTGTGTATGAGTAAACTTTGTTTTTAGGTAAATTTTTTTTTTCTCTCTGGACTTGATGGGCTCTCCTTCCTCCTTCCTCCTAGCCCCAGTTGCAAGCAGTAAACTGGTTTTAAACTCCCATCAGCACAGATCCTGCAGTCAGGCTGAGAGCAGAGGCCACAGTGCCCTGTGGCCTTCTCCAGGCCAATAAGGGGCTATGTTTTGCTCCTGAGACCTGGGCCTGGTGCCCTGAAAGGAGGGGTACACAGGGCAGAGGGGGGCCAGCGGTGAGGCATGAGGTGGGAAGGGTGTGCAGCAGCTGGCCAGCCTGGGCACCCCAGGAGAGGAAGGAGCTGTGTCCCAGGAAGAAAGGTGGAAGTGGGGCTTTCCCTTAGGCGGGGAGGTGGTCACATGAGTTCTGTGTACCCGTGTGTGTGCTTGTACACGCAGACATGAGGGTAGGCTGTCCAGCGTGGGCTGAGCAGATGGTCCCTG
>NW_023238860.1:0-1174 GCF_002007445.2 Ailuropoda melanoleuca | reverse complement strand
CCTTTTTCTTTGATTAGTTCTTTTACCCTTTCAGACAGAGTGCTTGTCCGCCTGCTTTGACAAGGTAAATGCAATATGTTTGAAATCAGTATGGGTTTCATTATAAACAACCTGTGTCGCTTCTTCCATTGATACTCATTTCACTGACAAGCAGTTTTGGTAAATCACAGTAGCTTCTTTACTGATCTCTCTCTTCATTCCCCGCTGCACCCCCTCCCCGCCCCGTGCCCACTACACCACTTATATACACACAGAAGCCCTTACGTTCTGTATGTTTTCATACATGGAGGGAAGACAAAGCCTTTAAAAATATTAATCATCTTCTATTTTTCTTAGACGAAAATTTCCTGCACTTTTGTTCATGTAAACGCGAAATTATCCTTCTGCAAGTCGAGGTGGTGGCAGTTCCTGAACACAGTTATATTTTGCAGATAACAGGATTAGCTTGGATGTGGGTAATAAGTTGGTGAATCTCCCCCCGGCCATTTCTCAACACTGAGAGCACTAATCCTTTATGCTTTGATGTCTTCTACTTTTCCATCAGGTGCGCCACGGACTATTTGTCCTGGGGCAGTCAGCTCTCTTATAAGATCTCGTAGTGTCCTCATTAGCTGCGCCTATTTACCCGGCCAGCCTGTTGAACCCAATTTATAGTTTATGTGATTAATTCCCAAAGTACAGTAAACCCTAGCTCTAAGGCTCTCTATTATATGACTGCATCTCCTTTAAGGGCAAACACAAGCTTCAGCTCTTTTGCTATATGACTGCATCATATATAATACGCTAATAATTTTACTCTCGACGACACATTAAACATCTTTCTATATACTTTCTTTATAGCACACAGCTCATAAAGAAAAGAATGTTCCATATTGGACTGTAAAGTGCTGACTATATGAAGGAGTCATTTGGTTTTTTGTTTTAAAAAATTTATTTTGGCTGAAATTATGGCACAGCACTACTATCCGGTTTGAACAGTGAATTGGCAAACCACGTCACTGTACAACTCTTTATCTACTGAAATATAAGTTTGAGAAGGCTTAAGAGGTAATGTGGCAGCACAAACCCATGGGCTCCTTTTCATCTTTAACGTGCAGGCTTGGAAGATAAAAGGTTTAAGTGCGTGTATGTGCATATGCGTGTGTGTGTGTGTGTGTGTGTGTGTGTGTGTGTG
>NW_023238859.1:0-7532 GCF_002007445.2 Ailuropoda melanoleuca | reverse complement strand
TTCTATACACGAATAACGAGACTGAAAAAGAGAAATTAGGGAATCCATCCCATTTACAATAGCACCAAAAAGCATATGTTACCTTGGAATTAACTTAACCATAGATGTAAAGGGCCTATATCCTAGAAACTATAAGTCACTCTTGAAAGATATTGAGGAGGACATAAAAAGTTGGAAAAATATTCCATGCTCATGGATTGGAAGAATTAACATAGTTAAAATGTCCATGCTACCCAGAGCAATCTACACTTTCAATGCTATCCCGATCAAAATACCGAGGACATTTTTCAAAGAACTGGAACAAATAGTCCTTAAATTTGTATGGAAGCAGAAAAGGCCCCGAATCTCCAAGGAACTGTTGAAAAGGAAAAACAAAGCTGGGGGCATCACAATGCCGGATTTTGAGCTGTACTACAAAGCTGTGATCACAAAGACAGTATGGTACTGGCACAAAAACAGACACATGGACCAATGGAACAGAATAGAGAACCCAGAAATAGACCCTCGGCTCTTTGGGCAACTAATCTTTGATAAAGCAGGAAAAAACTTCCGGTGGAAAAAAGACAGTCTCTTCAATAAATGGTGCTGGGAAAACTGGACAGCTACATGCAAAAGAATGAAACTTGACCACTCTCTCACACCATACACAAAAATAAACTCCAAATGGATGAAAGACCTCGATGTGAGGCAGGAAGCCATCAAAATTCTGGAGGACAACATAGGCAACAACCTCTACGACATCAGCCAACGTAACCTTTTTCATGACACATCTCCAAAGGCAAGAGAAACAAAAGATAAAATTAACTTGTGGGACTTCATCCAAATAAAAAACTTCTGCACAGCCAAGGAAGCAATCAAATAACTAAGAGGCAGCCCACAGAATGGGAGAATATATTTGCAAATGATGCTACAGTTAAAAGACTGGTATGCAAGATCTACAAAGAACTTCTTAAACTCGATATATGGGAAACAAATGAAGAAATTATAAAATGGCCAGAAGATATGAACAGACACTTTTCCAATGAAGACATACAAATGGCTAACAGACACATGAAAAAATGTTCAAGATCATTAGCCATCAGGGAAATTCAAATGAAAACCACTCTAAGATACCACCTTATGCCAGTTAGAATGGCAAAAATCAACAAGGCAGGAAACAACATTTGCTGGAGAGGATGTGCAGAAAGGGGATCCCTCCTACATTGTTGGTGGGAATTTAGGTTGGTGCAGCCACTCTGGAAAACAGTGTGGAGGTCCCTTTAAAAGTTAAAAATTGAGCTACCCCATGACCCAGCCATTTCACTACTGGGTATTTACCCCAAAGATACCGACGTAGTGAAGAGAAGGGCCATATGCACCCCGATGTTCATAGCAGCATTATCCACAATAGCTAAATCTTGGAAGGAACCAAGATGCCCTTCAACAGATGACTGGATTAAGAAGCTGTTGTCCATATATACAATGGAATATTACTCAGCTATCAGAAAGAATGATTTCTCAACTTTTGCAGCAACATGGATGGGACTGGAGGAGATAATGCTAAGTGAAATAAGTCAAGCCGAGAAAGACAATTATCATATGATTTCTCTCATCTATGGAACATAAGAACTAGGAAGATCGGTAGGGGAAGAAAGGGATAAAGAAAGGGGGGTAATCGGAAGGGGGTGAAGCATGGGAGACTATGGACTATGAGAAACAAACTGAATGCTTCAGAGGCAAGAGCGGTAGGGGAATGGGATAGATTGGTGATGGGTAGTAAGGAGGGCACATATTGCTTGGTGCACTGGGTGTTTTACGTAACTAATGAATCATTGAACCTTGTATCAGAAACCAGGTGTGTACTGTATGGTGACTAACATAATGTAATAAAAATATTTAAAAAATTAAAAAATAAAAATGGACATAAGACCTGAGTGGCCATTTTTCCAAAGAAGACATACAGGTGGCCAACGGACACATGAAAAGATATTCATCATCACTTATCATTAGGGAATTGCAAATCAAAACCAAAATTAGATTTCACCTTATACCTGTCAGAATGGCTAAAATCAAGAACAGAAAAAATAACAAGTGTTGGTAAGGATGTGGAGCAAAGAACCCTCCTACACTATTGGTAGAGATGTACATTAGTACAGGCACTGTGAAAAATTGTGTCTAGTTTCCTCAGAAATTTAATAAGAGAAATACCATACGATCCAGTAATTCTACTACTGGGTATTTACACAAAGATAATGAAAAATGCTAATTCAAAAAGATATATACACCCCTATGTTAACTGCAGCATTATTTATAATAGCCAAGATATCAAGGAACTTAAGTGTCCAACGATAGACAAGTGGGTACGGAAGGTGTGGTACGTATAAACAATGGAGTATTATGCAGCCATATAAAAAGAGCGAGATCACACCATTTCTGACAATGTGGATGGACCTAGAGGGTATTATACTAAAATAAGTCAGAATGAAAAAGACAAATACCATATGAGTTCATTTATACATGGAATTAAAAAAACAAAACAAAACAAATGAATAAGCAAAAAACCACAAAGCAGAATCAGACCTATAAATACAGGGAACAAACTGATGGATTCCAGAAGGGAGAGAGTGAGAAGATGGGCAAAATGGGTGAAGGTTAGTGGGAGATACAAGATTCTAGTTATAGAATGAGTAAGTCATGGGAATAAAAGATACAGCATGAGAAATATAGTCAGTGATATTGAAATAGTGTTGCATGCTGACAGATGGTAGCTACATTTCTGGTGAAGACAACATAATATATAAACTTACCGAATCACTGTGTAGTACAGCTGAAACTAATGTAATGTTGTGTGTCAACTATATTCAAATTTTAAAAAAGAAAACAAATCCCCCCCAAAAAACCCTATAAATTCAATTAGGAAATGACCAATTATGCATATTTGGCCACTTCTCCCTTTCACCCAAATTCCACAGAAGACAACCCTTGGACTTTTTATATATGGCCTTCAGAAGGCTATACAAAGATGGGAACCTAAATATCCTGGGCTGTACTGACTAAAGCAAAGTGTGGCCCCAGAGCCCTTGAAGCTTAGCTGCCATAGCTTCAGCAACATCTCCCTTGACAAAAAGAGGGCCTGAGATGATGAGATTTACCCCAGGTGCACCACTTCCTGCCAATGCCTTTCAGGCTCAAATCTGATTTCTTCCCAGAGTTTGAATCCAAACAACTCATCAGGACCTGGTTTCCCTTAGGTACTCCTAACTTAAGCAATGACTTCCAGGCCCAAAGGATATTTGCTCTTCAGCAGCAAAATGTCCTATTTGGCTTTTGTTTAGCTTTATCCTGGGATATCCAAACTGCATTAAANAAAAATAAAGCTCTGAGATATCCAAACTCAATACTTTACTGTATGAGCTCCACTACATACTAACAAATTGAATACAACAAATGAAGCAATGAGCTCACTGGCAATATCACAGAGCCTCCATTGTTAGTGGCACCAACTTCAGGAAGAAAACACAAAGAAATGGAATCAGAAAATGGAAAGAAAAGAGAAAAACATAATAATCATAATCGTAATCACAATGAAGAATGATAGAAAAACATAAGGGTTCAAGCTTACATTTGAGAAATTTATCTGAAACTGAAACATCTAGAAAATTTCAATTTTGGGGACACCTGGGTAGCTCAGTCAGTTAAGCATCTGCCTTTGGCTCAGGTCCTGATCCCAGAGTCCTGCGATCGAACCCCACATCAGGCTCCCTGCTCAGTGGGGAGCCTGCTTCTCCCTCTCCCTGCTCTCCCTTCTTTGCTTGTACTCTCTCTCGCTATCTTTCTCTCAAATAAATAAATAAAACCTTTAAAAAAAGAAAATTTCCATTTTTTTCAGAATGGCTGTCTTCACTGGGGAAGTGACATGTCAGAGAAGACTGGTTTCTGAGGTACTTCTGAAAATAAAAAGGGAAAGAGCTGATTTGGAAGGGATACAACATAAATATTACTAATGTCAAAATATTTCTAAAAGATTGTACCAAAAATTATATACTGTATTATTCCATTCTATCTCCTTGAAATGACAAAATTCTAGAAATGGAGAACAGCTTAGTGATTGCCCAGGGGTTAAGGAGATGGGACCAGAGGAAGTAAGTGTGGCCATACAAGGAAAACACCAAGGATCCTGGTAGTGATGGAAATGTTTTGTTTCTTTCCTCTTATTGATGTAAGTATCTTGTCTATGATCTAATATTGTAGTTTTGTAAGATGTTTATTGGGGAAAACCAGGTAAAAGGTACATGGATCTCTCTGTGTTATCTCTCACAAATGGGTGAGGACACTTGTGATTAGCACTGGGTGTTGTGTGTAAGTGATGAATCACTAAATTCTACTCCTGAAACTAATTTTACACCATATGTTAACTAATTGGAATTCAAATAAAAACTTGAAAACATTGGGGGGGGGAATTTTTCAGATCATTATACAGGTATAATGAACTGATTATGTGTCAGGCTGGCCCCAAGTGTCAGTAAAACATTTCTCTCCTCCCGTTTTTCCTTTATGTCATTAGTTTAATAAAAACTTGTTGCACACACACAAAAATAATAACAAAATAAATGAAAAATAAAGATTACACCAAAGAGTTTAGAGATCCATCATCAAAGTGACAAAGACTCAAAAGAAAAGCAAGTCATTGAGGGAGGAGGTTAAAAAGGAGCCTCCAAGTGCAATATGAAAGCATTTGTGGGTTGAAGACTTCCAGATACATCAGTGGTACTTCCAAAATGGAAAAATTAGAGTATCCTTAAGTTAGCACCAGGAGAAGAAAGAAGTAAGGCCAACAATTAATGCTACTCAGAAATATTTGCCCCAAGTTAATTTCTGCAGGGACTGTTGAACACTGAACAGAGTTGAGTGGGATATTTCCACTCTTGCTGCCTTTCTCAGCTTGGATTACAGACATTCTGGCCAGTTTCTTCCACCTCATACCTGTGTGCTAAAATGACGAAAGCTTAGAGAAGAGAGAAGTTGCCTAACGCAAGCTACAGAGTGTCTAACAGAAAAAGGTGAGATCTGAAACTGGCCTGACTCCCACTTTCCTATGAACCATGCCTAGGAAGTCAAACGCACCCCATTGTCAGTGTAGGACGACCATGTATCTGCTTAAACAGCAAAAAATGAAAAGGATATAAAGTGTTCCCATAGCACAGGGTTCCTTGCTGGAACTTTTGCCGAACTAGCTCATTACCCTGAAAGTTCTTTGTGGGCGATGATTATTTTGAATAAATCTTTATTCCCAATGGGCATTCATCTTTCAATGAAATTCACTGCACCAAGATAAACAGCAGGTTAAACCATAGACAGCAGCTTCTGAACGACCTGGTCAAGTTAGGGTTTGAAGTAAAAATGTTTGTAAAAGAAAAGAAGCAAAAAATAATAGTAATAATTTTTAAAAAGACATTTATTTGAGAGAGAATGCACACACAAGCAAGTGGGGGGAAGGGCAGAGGGAGAGAATCTTCAAGCAGACCCCCTGCTGAGCACAGAGTCTGATGATCCCATGACCTATGACATCATGACCTGAGAAGAAGCCAAGAGTTGGACACTTAACTGACTGAGCCACCTTGATGTCCCAATAATAATAATGGTAATAGCAGTTTTCCAGGGTGGCTAAAAAGCATAACAATGACTAAGAAAGAGTAACAGTTTGAAGCAATAGGCAGATTAAATATAATTTTTCACTACATGCATCCTATTCATGGAAAGGGAATAAACCAAGTTGAAATACAGTCAAATATAAACTCTTATACCCTGTGGGTTTCTGTTTAATCGTTTTAACTAGTAAGACTGTCTTCAAAATAATTTTATGAGTATTTATATTAGGTAATGCATGTGAAATCTGTTGACACAGTAATCAGCACAGAGCAGGTACTGAAAACTATCATCTAGGCATGGTATAAAGCTCGGTAGAATGTTTATATCCATTGGGACAGGAGGAAGATAATTTAAAATCTAAAGAGATGTAGAATCCTTGGGGTTGAGGCCATAGGAGGAGGCTCTGAATGTTAAGTGAAACGCCAGGTTTTCCTACTCTCAAAGCCTGGAAGCCACTGGATGGTTCCAGTGGGCCTCAGTTCATGTGGTCATGAGGCTGCAGGGCTAGTAGAGACCAATTCTCACAGCACTACACTAAGTGATAAAGATGGGGAGGGGAGTTTCTTCTAGTGGATGACTGGGGAGATAATCAGGATTTGGGGATTTGTTAAAGTGAACTTAAATGTCATCTGAAGAAGCGCCTATGAGGGAAAGGGACTCCAGGAGCTTTGAGACAACTGGTGACATCCAGTCTGAGGCTGGTTTTTAAAATCCAGAACCAGTCAGAAGGGCCATTATTAGGTGACAATCACACGGATGGATCCAGTGAGGCCCTTCCACCTTTGAGCTCATCACTGGAAGTAAAACACACTTGAGGATTGACTGAGCACTGTGATTGTCCCTGCTGCTCCTGAGGGGAGGCCTCCAGGGACAGTACGTGGCCAGAAAGAGACGCATAATAAAACAAATGGACAGTCTCCTGACAGTCTACTCCTTTTTGTGTAACAGCTAAAGAGAATCCCTTGTGAGGCTCAAACTGTGAAAGAGTGCCATCAGGAATCCAAACTCCTGCACATCTCAGCCCTCTAAGAGGATACAAGTGTGAGGGCTGTGGATTTTCTTTTGTATTTTTATCTATAAATATATTTTATATTTTAGAGAAAGTATATAAAATAATATATAATTTTTTAAAAGATTTATTTATTTATTCGACAGAGATAGACAGCCAGCAAGAGAGGGAACACAAGCAGGGGGAGTGGGAGAGGAAGAGGCAGGCTCACAGCAGAGGAGCCTGACGTGGGGCTCGATCCCACAACACCGGGATCACGCCCTGAGCCGAAGGCGGAAGCTTAACTGCTGTGCCACCCAGACGCCCCTAAAATAATATATATTTTTTTAACAAAGCCTTCATTCTTCCCTGCAGGGCATCTCAAATGTCTATCCAGAATATATTTGTTTAAAACTCTCATCAGGAAAATCTGAGCTGCCACTTCCGTTTCGCATTATCATCCAGATAAAAAGATGACAAAAGGCAGTAGGTTTCCTATCACTTCAGAGGAGATAAAGTATTTGTAAGTAGTGGATATTTATTTTCATGAAGTATAATGAAGACTTAAGAATGCCTATATTTGCAGTGCAAAGAAAAATCAAAGGGTAGTCCCAGATGGATCCTATAATGACCCAAGGTGGGGAGAGAAGGACTTAGAATACTAAGGCAGGAATAGAGGGATTCTCAAAGATGAAGAAGTCTGCTCCTGAATTGAGAAAGAAAGGAAGAGCACTCCCAACAGCTCCATGTTTTATTACAGATAAAAATTTAAAAGGGGCGCCTGGGTGGCACAGCAGTTAAGCATCTGCCTTCGGCTCTGGGTGTGATCCCAGCGTTATGGGATTGAGCCCCACAGGCTCCTCCACTATGAGCCTGCTTCTTCCTCTCCCACTCCCCCTGCTTGTGTTCCCTCTCT
>NW_023238858.1:0-1174 GCF_002007445.2 Ailuropoda melanoleuca | reverse complement strand
ATCAAAAACCAGGGATGTACTGTATGGTGACTAACATAATATAATAAAAATATTATTATAAAAAAAAGAAACATAAGCAATTATCTTCTAACTTTAATGCACTCTCCTACTCCCCCTACCCATATCCCTATCTAGTAGTTACTGCTCTCTCCTTGTTTTTTGAAGCCAAGAATCTAGAACTAGAGTTGCCCACTTCCAATGTACTTAAGACTATCATTCACTTCTCAATTCAACCCCCTAAATGCTCTCATCAAGAATACCTGTGAGCTCCACACTGCACAACCCAATGAATACTTTTTAACCTTCAATCCTGTGCCCCCTCCTCACCTCTTGCCCCTAGCACCACCACCAGCTCAATTATCTAGAAAATGTATCCTTACTTATCTTAAGGACACTTACTCTTTTTATTTATCCTTAAAGATATGGTTTAAACTTCCCCTATGACTTTCCTAGCTTTTATAGCCAAAGGTGACTCCTCCCTCTTGGCATTCATTCAGTACTTAATGCATACTTCTATTAGACCTCTTCTTACATTGTATTGCATTTAACTCTACATCTCTCTCTCCCCTAATCTGTAAGTTCCTTGAAAACAGGCACTGTGTGTTCAGTACCTGGCATGTAGCCCTCCAACAAGTGTATTTTGAATTTAACAAAATTCATCAACAACAAAACTAAGGAGCAAGTTGAAGTAAATTTCTTTAAGAAAGTCTTGTGGATTAATTTAAACTAGAACCAAGTCTGTATTTCCTATTGATTTTAAACAAGAAGAAAACTCAAGCATGAACATATTCTCTAAATTCAAACAGAACCTTGCATGTTTTGATTGATGTCATGTATACTGTGGTTACACACTAAATTGATGGTGAGACAAGAGAAGTCTGCCTGGGAAGATAAGATGGTGCAGCTGAAAAAATCCTAGACCAGGAAGAAAGACATTTTGGGGCACCTAGCTGGCTCAGTTGGTTAAGCATCTGCCTTTGGCTCAGATCATGATCCCAAGGTCCTGGGATTGAGTCCTGCATCAGGCTCCCTGCTCAGTGGGGAGCCTGCTTCTCCCTCTCCTGCCTACTGTGCTCTCTGTCACTCTCTCTCTCTCTCTCAAATAAATATATAAATCTTTAAAAAAGAAAGAAAAGAAAGACATTTGGGTGCTATTCTCTGATCTGCTATTAAA
>NW_023238857.1:0-1174 GCF_002007445.2 Ailuropoda melanoleuca | reverse complement strand
CCATTTCTACATATTCTAATCAGAATTATTTTCAATTTTACTTTTAGTTCCTCAGTAATATTCCTAAATCTTAAATGTATGACTTGACTACAGATATGCTGTCTTTAATCTACATGTAGAATTGCAGAACTTTAGAATTAGAACCTTACTGAATGTTTAGTTCAATTTACAGCTGAAACAACTAAGTGCCACAGGGTTTGTGTGATCTTCCCAGAACCACTCTCAGAGCTGAAACCACACCCACGTTTCCTGATTCCTGGTCTAAGTTTCTTCCTGTGCACTTTAAAAGAAAACTTTTAACCCTTAACACTTCAGATGCTATTTTCCCCATCATTTAGCAATCAAATGTCTTCAACCGTTCTCCAGGTCTTGGCCAAAGACTCACTTGTATGTGGCTAATTCATTACCTAGGAAACAGCTTTTCTACTTCTTAAATGCTCAACCCAAATCCTAGAGGCCTGGGTGTGGCTGTCTGGAATATGAGGCTGGAAAGGAATTTGAGGTTGTATGGGTTTAAGAGGAAAGAAGCCATGATTGATGGCGATGTCTGCTATGGGCTGTGATGGGGAAAGTGATAGCACAAATGCCCCATGCATGTCATTTCTGGTGAGGTTATGACTTCATTCCCAAAGAAATAATTTAAAGTATAACTTTAAAACATTTACTTCTTCAGGGATAGCTTAAAATACAATTTTAGAGAAATTAACATATCTAGGTACAAGAATTAAATTTGCCATGAGCAAACAAGTGAAGCTTTATTGAAGCATTTTTCCTGGAGGTTAAAACAATTGAGAACAACAAAATACTGAATCTGCCATTAGTTATAATTGATGAACACTTCTATGTGGACATAGGGGGAAAGAAGCATCAGGAAGAGAGGCAGGCATTACAAATAATGGAAATCAGCAATTCTTCCATCACCTCTTAGGATTAATGAAAAATATGACTGGATTAAAATACATTTTAATTGTTGGTGACACACAGTATCACATTGGTTTCGTATGTATAATATAGTGATCTGACAAGTTATGCTCACCACAAATGTAGCTAAAATCAAAAAATTCACTCAAGCAGTAATTTAGAAATGAAAAATTCAAGTAAAAAGTGAAATCTTAATTTCTCTGAAGCCGATTTCTTGAATTTTGAGTAGCCACATATTCCCTTTCATAGGTAC
>NW_023238856.1:0-1174 GCF_002007445.2 Ailuropoda melanoleuca | reverse complement strand
AATCTAATAAAAATTCATAACTACCTATGAGGTGGGTACCATTATTAGCCCCATTTTATAGATGGTCAGAATGCTTAGTGATTTGTCCAGCTCATAAGTGCCAGTGCCAGGACTGAGACCCAGATAGTCTGGTTCTAGACTTAAGACTGTAGTGTGTGAACCCTCATTATAATAGTAACCCAATTAATATTCTTCACAACTTGAACAGAATATTTTCTTAAACCAAATAATTTAATATTGAAAACTTATGTTATTTAGTTCTGTCCTTTTATAATCCAGTCATAGTAGGAAAAGAATAAAGTTTAACAATCCCCATTAGTGAAACATTTGATACATTTCCATTTCTTACAATTTTTTCTACCATGTTGAATATTTTTCATTAGCTTAACATCTACTTACTGTTTTTATAAGATTGTTCATATGCCACAAAGCACATTTGTATTATTCTAAAATTAATCCTTTATTTAATCTTGTATGTTTTGATTCAGTAATAATCTTATATATTTACCATGGGTAAAACTGTCAATTAATTAAAAATATAACTAAACCAGTCTATAATACCATTAGGATTTTGTATTATTCAAAGGATGGATATTATTGATTAAGCTAAACATAAATAGAATTGAAATATATCCCAGATGCTATACAATTAAATATACCTGGCTCCAGGATTTCTGGAAATTATAATTGATGCCTGACATAGGAATTCCCAGACTAGCAGAATGAAATCTATGTATAAACAGAACTGAAGCCTAGAATCAATATACAAATGAATAGTATGTTCTATTGGAAATGGGGATTTAAAAAACATCGCACACTTGGGTGAGAAAATCAGAGAACACTCTATGGCAGTTAGCACATCAAGTCCCATGAGGAAGTCTAGATATAAATAAGATGGCCCAACTTAAATTATGCAAAGCATTTCCCCCAAATTCTGGCCATACTGTAACTTGTACCTCCTTGACAATCAGTGTTATTGTCAAAGACTTAATTCTCTGTCCTCCTTTCACTTCCCAAATTCCGGACTCATTTGTACCACCTGTCCCTACTTCTTCACATCCCATAACTCTTGAATCCACTTGAGACTACTATGAATGCTCGGCTGGAACAATGAAAGCCAACAAACCCAACGCAAAGATTCTTTCTCTCGCTTGACTTCTCTGCAGGAAACAAA
>NW_023238855.1:0-1174 GCF_002007445.2 Ailuropoda melanoleuca | reverse complement strand
GATCCCGGCGTTGTGGGATCAAGCCCCACGTCAGGCTCCTCTGCTATGAGCCTGCTTCTTCCTCTCCCACTTCCCCTGTTTGTGCTCCCTCTCTCACTGGCTGTCTCTATCTCTGTCAAATAAATAAATAAAATCTTTAAAAAAAAATTCTTTAAAAAATCTTTGTTCAAAGCTGAAAAGAAGACCATCTGACTGTCAGTAGCAATCAATACCCCTTTGGCCTCAGCTGTGCTCTGTATCAAGGTCCTAAGTGTTCAGAGACAGTAACAGAGCAACCAGAACAGACCAGAAAAATTTTAGACTATTAAACTTCATTACTGGGTTTCAGCAGGAACAATGTAAAGCAAAGATCCTCATATGGTCACACGTGTAATAGAAGTATGTATAAATCATGCATAATTTCATAGTAACAATGACGGCTTGTGGCTCCATAATTGGTGACCACCAGAGGGACTGATCCCATATACTGAAGCAAGTCTGTCATTTCTTTCCATTCCTTACATATCAGCAATGATCTATACTGATTATCAGATACCCAGATACATGCCATGTTAATCCCATGTAAAGTAAAAATAAAACACGGAGTTAATTAGGACAGAAATACCATTTGGCTCTTCTACAGTTCCAATCATCATTATTAAGATAGGTGATTACTCCTGTAAGGGTACTTCCTGTGTACATAACATATTTGTCCTGGTCTAAACCAGTAGCACAATTTTTTAAATGTAATCCACAACACATACCTTTTACATCATGACCTGGTACAAATATACCTACAAATATATATAACTGAAACCAAAGTTTCACAAAACAGTATGTATCCTTACTATTTGTGATGTACTCTATTGTCTGTTCTACTCTTGACTCTTTAAAAAATTGCCGGTCTACTGATCCATTAACGGATGATGGAGCACAATTTACAGGGCTCAAACCTACCTAATTGGATCGCTTTACCCTTTCTATAATTCAACTTACTACTTAGATTTTTTTTCTCATTCCAGTTAATTTAAAGACATTTTTTGATGAGATAAAAGAGAAATTGGGGTAGGCATCAAATTTCAGAGGGTGATTTCAGTCTCCAAACTATGAGTATGTGGAGGAGGGTCCAACTACTGAGTCTAAGCACACGCTGGGGTCCTAGATAAATTTTCTTGAATTTTAGAGTATGTGAAGG
>NW_023238854.1:0-1174 GCF_002007445.2 Ailuropoda melanoleuca | reverse complement strand
CCAGCTCCTTAGCACATGATTGATTAAGGACTTCTCTGCCCGAGGGCTGTCCACAAGCAATCACGGAATCTTGCACCCCAGACATTGTTTCAGCTCTCAGACCCCAAAGACATGAGAAAACCCTGAAGAGATCCACTTCCATTGCATGTAAAACAATAGAAGACCACATTAAAACTCTACCCTCACTCAACCTAGTGGGGGCTGTACAGACTCAGGATTAGTGTTTCACAAGACACCCAGGGAGTGGGGGAGAGTTCACACGTACTCAGGGCACAGAATAGCATCTTCCGAGAAGTCACCCGCACTTGTGCCACAGTTTTGGGGGCAGGTCTGGAGGTGAGTATTCTAGGGGAGCTGGTGGTTGAAGTTGGCTCTTCCATTTTTGTTTCATGCAGTTTCCATTTAAAAGCAATTGAATGCAGGTGGAGAACTTCCGAAGTTTCTGTTAAGGAGTGATAAAAGATGTTTACCATGTGATTTAATACAATAAGAAAATAATCTTTTCTGGCTGTCACTCTTTAAAATATTCTCTGACCTGCTCTCCCTCCATGACCCCTAAACAGTCATTTTTATTGAAATATATATTACATTATTGGATGTTTTGTTCAATAAGGTTTTCATTTTACCTTTCAGGTCTCAGGAAGGGGGGGATGTATTATAGAAATTATTGCTTTGATCGTTTCTTCATCTAGCCATAAAAAATATTAATGTTTTTATTGTAAGTAGACAAATATAAACATCTGTGTCTATTTAGAAAGAGGTCATGTCCCAAATATGGTAATTGGGAGGTTATTTGATCTTTTAATTTCATATCCAGAGAACATACACGAAGTCTGAAACTCAGTGAACGCTTTCCTGATATTTCAAACGGTTTAAACATGAAGAGTTCCTCTGAAAAAGGTAATACTTCAAGATTCTCCCTCCTGACTGGGGACTCTCAGTCATGTTTCTCTTTATGGGACAAAGGAGGCATAACATTTAATTAGCATGAACATTGATGAGCGTGCTAGCAGGTGACAGAGTCAAAAGTCATCCTGGAAGACAGAAGGCAGAGAGCTTGCCCCTTGAGCTCACCTGGCCAAGCTTCAGAGCTTGCCCACCCTGAGCAGGTGCCTAGGAGACGGACTCACGGGGATGGAGGGAATGTGAAATATCACAGCCTAGGAAGTACCTA
>NW_023238853.1:0-1174 GCF_002007445.2 Ailuropoda melanoleuca | reverse complement strand
CACACATTAAGGATTATTATGTCTTTTTGGAGTATTGAGACTTTTATCTTTACCTAATAACCATCTTTATGCTTGATACCATTCCTTGCTCTGAAGTCTGCTCTGTTTGAAATTAACATGGGTATTCTTGCTTTCTTTTGGTTAGTGTTAGCATGATAATATGTTCCATCCCTTTACTTTTAGTCTATATGTGTCTTTATATTTAAAGTGGACTTCTTGTAGACAGCATAGAGTCGGGTGTTATTTTTTGATCCATTCTCAAAATCCCTGTCTTTTTTTCAGTGTTTTTAGTCCATTGACATTTAGAGTGGTTATTGATATAGTTGGATTAATAGCTACCATATTTGTTACTGTTTTCTGATTATAGCCTATTGTTCTTTGTTGCTACTTTTGTCTTCCACAGGTTTTCTGCCTTGTGATTTTAATTGGGCATTTTATATAATTCCATTTTGACTCATTTATTAGCACATTAATTTTACTTCTTTTCTAGTACTTTAAGTGGTTACTCTAGAGTTTTAAATACACATTTACAAGTAATCCAACTCCACTTTCAACACTGCTTCATGGGTAATAGAAGGACCTTATAATAAAAAATACTCCTAATCCACCTTCCCATTCCTTGCATCATAGCCATCAATCATTTCACTATTCTATAAGCATACATATATATACACACACAAGCAAATATAATCGAATACATTACTGCTATTATTTTGAACAAACCATTATCTGTTGGATCAGTTAAAAATGAGAGAAATAAAAGTTTTAATATTACTTTCACTTATTTACTTTCTGATGCCTTTCCTTTCTTTATGTAGATCCCTGTTTCTGACCTTTGTCATTTTCCCCTCTACAAATTATTTCTTTTAACATTTTTTGCTGGCAACAGATTTCCTCAATTTTTGTGAGCCTGAGAAAGTTTTACTTTCCTTTCATTCTCGAAGGATAAGTTTCGGGGGTACAGAATTCTAAGTCGGTGGTTTTCTCTCTCAACACTTTAAGCATTTTGCCTCACTCATTTTTGCTTGCATAGTTTTGGAGAGTTCACATATAATTCTTATCCTTGCTTCTCTAAAGGTAAGATTTTTTTTTCTACTCTGGCTTCTTTCAAGGTTTTTTCTTACCTTTGTTTTTCTAAAGTTTGAAAATGATATGCCTATGTGTTTTTGTGTTT
>NW_023238852.1:723-806 GCF_002007445.2 Ailuropoda melanoleuca | reverse complement strand
CCACATCCTCTCCAACACTTGTTGTTTCTTGCCTTGTCTATTTTTGCCATTCTAACTGGCGTAAGGTGGTAACTCAGTGTGGT
>NW_023238852.1:0-179 GCF_002007445.2 Ailuropoda melanoleuca | reverse complement strand
GACTGTCTTTTTTCCACCGGATGTTTTTTCCTGCTTTATCAAAGATTAGTTGCCCAAAGAGCCGAGGGTCCATTTCTGGGTTCTCTATTCTGTTCTATTTGTCTATGGGTCTGTTTTTGTGCCAGTACCATGCTGTCTTTTTGATCACAGCTTTGTAGTACAGCTCGAAATCTGGCATT
>NW_023238851.1:0-1174 GCF_002007445.2 Ailuropoda melanoleuca | reverse complement strand
CAGAAAGCCGGCAGAGTATCCACAGTTTGTCCCTGCCCCCCTCCAAAGCCCAGGGTGAAGCTACCACCTCTGCTCCCTGCCCCCAAGAAACTCTGCTTCTCACTGACATTCACAGCATCACTGGTCATCCCAACAGGATGATGGGACAGACCTGTGGGCTGGAGAGAGTCTCGAGGGCAAGAAATGCTGGCACCACGAACTCACCTCGGCCTGGGCTGGACAAGCTTCTGCCTACACCCAGCCAGACAGGATATGTAGTGGGTTCAATAGTTCCCCCCCAAAAAAAGTCATGTTTACTGCAACCTCAGAATGTCACCTATTTTTGGAAACAGGGTGTTTGCAGATGTAATTAGTTAAGATGAGGTCATACTGGATTAGGGTGGGCCCTAAATCCTTATATGGCCCAGGGTCTTTATGAGAAGAGGAGAGCACACCCAGAAACTCAGAAAGGGAAGGTCTCATGACAATGGAGGTAGAGACCGGAGGGATGCATGTACCAGCCATGGAACGCCAAGGGCTATGGGAAGCCACCAGAAGCTAGGAAAAGAAAGGCAAGGAAGGATTCTTCCCTCTAGCCTTCAGAGGGAGCACGGTCCTGCTGACACCTTGATTTCAGACTTCTAGCCTCCAACACTGGGAGAAGAATAAATTTTTTGTTATTTTAAGCCCCCCAGTTTGTGGTAATTGGATATGGCAGCTCTAGGAAGATGGAACATGATAGTGCCCCAGTCCACCTGGAAATGGCCTTTCTTCATATGGAGTTCTCTAGAGGCTCCAGCCCTTGGCCAGGTCCTGCCCTGGAGCCACACAGACCAGCCTCTTCAAGTTCCCACCAGAGCCATCAAACACTTGCATATGAAGATGTAATAATCTGGATTAGAGCCTCCGAGGTCCTGGGACTCCAAGCAAAGCATCTTCCTGGGCTCCACCCCAGTGAAGCCAACCATTGCCCCGGGCCCTCAAACTCCCCACCTCTACCTGGGAAATAGGCTTAGAGCATAGCACAGATGGGGCCCAGGAGGTCTGTGTCAAGAGGAAAAGACAGAAGACACACCCACAGCATCATGGGGCACAGGAAGAGCAGGAGCTCTGGAAGCAGGCCGATGGAGTTCAAATTCCATTTGTCATTTACCAGCTGGGTGGTCTTAGAGAAATCACCGCAATGGGGGGGGGG
>NW_023238850.1:0-1174 GCF_002007445.2 Ailuropoda melanoleuca | reverse complement strand
AAGAAGCAGGCTCATAGCAGAGGAGCCCAATGTGGGGCTCGATCCCACAACGCCGGGATCATGCCCTAAGCCGAAGGCAGACGCTTAACCGCTGTGCCACCCAGGCACCCCCACAAACATGATCTTGTTTGATCAGAAACAGCAACCCTGTGATGTGAAGTAAGGAAGTATTTCCTACATGATGTGACAGTGAGGGAAGTTAAGAATTTTTTCCAAGGTCCCTGAACTTGAAAGTCACAGAATGGGATTTTAGTCCCGGTGTGACTGACTCCAAATCCTATTTACTGGACCACGTTGCCTCTCCTAGAATCTGAAGTAAACATCTTAAGTGATATGGAATTGATATCATATGCTTCATGCGTGAGACATGTATTCTGCTCCTACATCGGTATTATTCAAGGACAGACAGGAGAAAACCCCCTTTAGAAATACATGAGGCGTTGGGCAAAACTCTTAATCTCCACCCCAGATCTACCAGATCGGAGAGGAGGTCCTATGCATCTGTATTTTACACACTCCCCAAGCAGTGGTTATGCACACTAACATTTGGGAGTGTGAGCCCCTCACTGATGATTGCTTTCCCATTCCCACAGCCAACACGTTTAATAAGATTAATGACCTAGTCTCTCAGACTAGATTATAATAGAAGCAATACATTAGAAAATGGAATGGGAAAGAAAAAGAAAGGCTTTTTGAGGTGAGCATACATATCAGGAGAGGTGATATCTGACAAACTCCTACTGAGAAATAAGAAAGAAACACAAAAATGTAGGCACAGGCCTATATTTATGACAGCAAAGTACAATAATGGAAGTTATGCCCATCCTGACTCAAGGGGGGGGACGTTTAAATTATATCCAGTACCTTTTCTCTGTGAATACCAGGAAAGACATCATAAATGTTTAAAAATTTTTGTGACAGAACTTAAACAAAAACTTATTTTAATACTTGTAGAGATAACATTTGTCTTTAAGAGCTCCCTGAAGTAAGAAGAATATTTTACTGTAAATTAAAATACCAGGATTCACATCCTGCACTGACAGCAACTCATTTTGTAACAGGGGCAAACTTTCTAACCTCTCTTTTCTTTTTTTTCTTTTCTTTTCTTTTTTTTCTCTTCTTTGCTTTTTTTTTTTTTTTTTTTAAAGAGAGAGCACGCACTAGTGGGGGGATT
>NW_023238849.1:0-1174 GCF_002007445.2 Ailuropoda melanoleuca | reverse complement strand
GCTGGCTGTCTCTATCTCTGTCAAATAAATAAATAAAAAAATCTTAAAAAAAAAAGAGGGGATTTTGAAGTAATTATTCACTTAAAAACTAAAAAATGATGTTAATTAAATGACATACTGTTTGTGAAAATAACTCTATTGGGCAAAATAAAAAAAAATCGGTGAGAATAGCTTTAAAAAACATGTCTGTAAATCTCTTTGATGTCTGACTTAATGGAAGATAACTGGATTCTCATCTGTTTCTGCATTCAATCTGTTTTGATATGCTGTTTGATTAAGACATATAAAGATAATCTGGCCTCATGCAGATATGGAGTTGGAAAAGAAAGGAATATTTAATAGCTTTTTCAGATAACTGCCCATATTTTTCTTAAATTCTATATCAGAACTCAAACAGAGGTAGTTTCCTAAATGTTAGTTGCAACGTGGAATCTGAAACTATAGGAATAACCTTCTATATTCAGTTACATTAAAATCTGTCGGTCTGTTTTGCACTCTGACTGGGTCTTCTACCTGTGCCTGATTTCACCATTGTGCATTAGTCATTTGGATAATTGAATCACTGAGTTATGCAGATATTCCAAATGTTGAGAAAAATCTTTAATATTGGGAAGATACCAAGATCACCGCATTGGATACAAGTTTTCCAAAATTCTAATTTTTGCTTGAAAGCTTGAATTGTGTGGGCAACAAATTTTTTCAATGTTTGTGTTTTTTTGGATGTAGCAGGCTCGGTTTGTTCATTTTCTAGAAAATACTCGTCTGACAAATATTTAAGTCTGAATAATCATAATTTATCTTTCAGTCTATTGGGATAAAAATGATATTCCATGAAAAAAGGCAGCGAGTTCAGCTTGCAACTCAGTAGCACCTGTGCTGGTACTTGACGCCAGCATCGTGCTTTGAACGCAGAAGTGCTTTATGCCCACTTTCCATTACATTACATAGAATATTAAAAATCCTTAGACTCAAGGAACCAGATTTAATAAATTTAACAGCACTGTATCATCAAGGACATTTTAAAAAAAGATTTTGTTTATTTATTTTAGACAGAGAGAGCAAGTGGGGGGAGTGGGGAGGGAGAGGGACAAGCAGACTCTCCGCTGAGTGGGGGACCCCACGTGGGGCTCCAGCCCAGGACCCTGGGATCACGACCTGAGCCGAAGTTGGACGC
>NW_023238848.1:0-2166 GCF_002007445.2 Ailuropoda melanoleuca | reverse complement strand
TTTATTTGCTTCTTAGTCATGCAAAAAGAATGCACAATTCATAGCTTTAAGAAGAAATAATTTCTTTTTTTACTAAAGTCCAAAAATGTTTATCTCTGGTTCCTGTATGGCTCTTTCTTCCATGCATTGTTGTAATTTATGTTGTATTATTATCTCCCCCAAAAGATGGCAAGTTTTTTGACAATAGGCAAGTTGTCTTATTCATTATTTCCTTCTCTCAATGACTAGCAGAGGGTAGGGGATATGCTAGACATTGATACAAATTATATATTTTAAAAGATGAGACTATAAAATGAAGTACCAACCAACAAAACATTAATAATCACTTATTCGAAGGTCATTAATCCCATTTGATAAGTATTTGAGAGATATTTAAACAAATAGCCTAGAACAGCAGTCAGCATTTTTAGGAAAGCAAGAGTAACATAAAACTTACAAATATATTTTTAAAATTGCCTAGTTACATTAATTTAGATGCTTGTTATTTAGTTTTTCTCTCTTTTCCCCCCAATATTATCTTTTCTGTTACCTTTTTTTGGGGAGAGTGTATCATATATGTAATCACTATTTTGTTAGATGTGAAAAGTGAAATTGTTTTAGATATACATATATTTCTGAACTTTATTACATATAATAAACAGTTTTTAAAAAGGCTAATATGGGGTGCCTGGGTGGCTCAGTTGTTTAAGCGTCTGCCTTTGGCTCAGGTCATGATCTCAGGGTCCTGTGATGGAGCCCCCCATTACATTGGGCTCCCTGCTCAGCGGGGAGTCTGCTTCTCCCTCTCCCTTTGCCTCTCCCCCTGCTTCTTGTGCATGTGTGCACGCTCTCTCTCTCTCTCTCTCTGGGTCAAATAAATAAAATCTTTCCAAAAATTTTTTTTAAAATAAAAGGGTTAATATATCGTATAACTCAGTCTTTGCTCCTACGCTTACCTCTTTCATACCTGTTCATGTGGTCATCTACAATATTCAGTTTTCACTGTTTATATAAAGAGGATGTAATAGCTTAAAGAGTTTAAGAGCTTAAATAGGCCAAGTTTATTTAAAAAAACTGAAGGAAATTAAAATTCTCTAAATCATAAAATAAGGCATCATATAATGTTCAGCTCTTCCTTTGATTTTGTTTATGGAAATTCAAACTTGACTGCCGTTGACCACATTTTTCAGTCTTAATATTACAAAGAGATTTTAGAGTGGATTGTGTCATAAAATTGGAAGAAATTGAATTTTAGACCTTTACGTTGACCCACTTTTCAACTGCTAATGAAATCATTTTCCTCCATATTTGGATCTCCTTGCAAACTTATCATTTACTACATANCCTTATCATTTACTACATGGAGGTGAGATCACTAAATCATATTCTCCATGACTTCCTGCAGGTTTCCTGGCCTGTCACCTTTAGATCATCCTCTTGGTTAATGGAAATTATATGAGATCATAGGCTCCCAGGATGTAATGAAAGCTAATGAGGAGTAGGATGTGTCTAAACTAACTTGAACTCCTTTTGGGAAATTTGTTTTCCTCTATCTTGCCCCTTAAAATAGTACTGATTTTGTAGAGACTTTGTGGCTTTTTTATATTCCTTGTAGAAAAAAAAATCATTGAAATATTGTTGTATAATGGTGAAATATTTATCTAGTTAAAATGTAAACACAAACAAAAAAACCCACCTCAACAAAAACGACAAAAAACCCTCAGAAGTGTTAAAAAAATGGCATGAGAAGATCTGAAAATGAGTCAGAAATAAAACAGCGTTTAATACTTTATAAGAGAAGGAAATAAGTGACACTGTTCAAAGGCAAAAGGACACGTTAATATAGAAAATCTTGATATCACCAAGAGCATGAATGATTCCTTAGCCTTAGTATTCATAAATGGTCATGCAATACTTGCAGACTTCTAGATGTATTTGTCTGAAGACAGGTGTATAAAATACTGAAATACTGTTGACCCTTGAACAATACAGGTTTGAACAGCATGGATGCACTTCTATGCGAATATTTTTGATAAATACAGTGCGGTACTGTAAATGTGTTTTCTCTTCCTTATGATTTTCTTAAACATTTTCTTTCCTCTACCTTAATTTATTGTAAGAATACACTATATAATACATATAACAGATACAATATATGCAAATAGACTGTTTAGGTCATCATTAAGG
>NW_023238847.1:0-1174 GCF_002007445.2 Ailuropoda melanoleuca | reverse complement strand
GTTCATTCCCCCTTCTGTTTACCCCCCCTTTCTTCTTCCCTTTCTTCTCCTACCGATTTTCCTACTTCTTAGGTTCCATAAATGAGTGAAACCATATGATAATTGTCTTTCTCTAATTATGTCACATTCTAAGCAATGTGTAGTAATACCTCACAGTTGGCATAAAGGAAAGTATTTTAGCTGTATCTAAAAAAGAATTTTCCAGTATCACAGGCCAGGGATTAAAGCCCAAGGCTGTTCAGAACAATAATATTGTGGGGTTTCTTTTAAAAACTGTGAAATTTAAGTAACAAGAAAAATAAGTTGACATAAATGAAGCAGTATAAAAGCAAATTTACAGTAAAAAAAACCCTACAATTCACAAGGTTGTTAGAGGTAATCAAATTCTGAAAATGCATTAAAAAATGCACTGGCAGTGGCGCCTGGGTAGTAGCTCAGTGGGCTGAGCATCTGCCTTCAGCTCAGGTCATGATCTCAGGGTCCTGGGCTCGAGCCCCACATCAGGCTCTCTGCTCAGCAGGACCCTGCTTCTCCTTCTCCCTCTGCTGCTCTCCCTGCTTGTGCTCTCTTGCTTTCTGTCAAATAAATAAATAAAATAAATAAAATCTTTAAAAAAATAAAAAATTCACTGAGGAAAATTGTTTCTCTACAAATGAAATGAATTTAATAAGGTTAACAAATATAATACAAATCACAGTTCCTTTTGTTTCGTTAAAGTATCTCTATGCATATGCTACATACGCATACCTTTTGTCATAAATGAACAAACAGATGTTATTTAGGTTAATTCCCTAAAAAAAAGTGTGTTCAATATGATCTATTAAAATACATTTAGCTTTATTTTTATTTAATTATTTTTGACAGAGAGAGAGCGTGCGCGCACACATGTATGGTGGGGAGGGGCAGAGGGAGGGAGAGAGAATCTTAAACAGGTTCCATGCTCAGCATGGAGCCCAACGTGGGGCTCGATTTCAGGACTCCAAGACCATGACCTGAGCCAAAATCAAGAGTCAAACACTTAACCGACTGTGCTGCCCAGGTGCCCCAAAATTGCATTTAATTTTAAAGTATTAGTATCTTTAAAAAAAATTATTTAAATTCAATTTAGTTAACATATAGTATATTATTAGTTTCAGGAGTAGAATTTAGTGATTCATCAGTTGCATATAACACC
>NW_023238846.1:0-1174 GCF_002007445.2 Ailuropoda melanoleuca | reverse complement strand
GGAGTTGAGATTTGGGAGGAAACTCTTAAATTCAGACATCCCAAGGGGACTCTCAGTCTTCTCATTAATGCTTGATTTACTCATTTTTTTCTGGTTTCTTGCCTTGCAAAATAAATTTGTCTTTGCTTCTTTCATATTATTCTTGACCACCCTAAAGAAACCCTTAAATTATTATTAATACCATAATATATTTGATACTTCCCACATATTTCATGTGAATTTCTCCTTGACTTTAATTCTTCTCTGTTTTTCCATGTCATGATCAGCTCACGCTTTGATTAATGTTTTCTCCAGGGGTTACATGGGAATAGAAGTCAGAGGTGACTGCTATCCTCACAAGGAATAATCTAAATCTGTATTTCTCTCATCTCTTTAAACAAATGTAACTGGCCAAGTCCTCTGCAAACTTAAAATGATTCCCACCACCCTCTTGTATCATGAAGCATACCACATTTATAAATATAAATGAAAAAATAAAGAACCTAGAAATATTGTCTAGCTCCACTTGGTGATTTTCAGCTGGCTAGAAAAAGAACAAAGGCTTCCGGTTTCCAGGGTACTTGTCTTAACTCATAGACACAACTACATTAATACACAATGCAGATGAAAACAATAGGAAGAAGGGTCAATATGGCCACCCTTCCTTCTCTGCATTCTGACACTTGGACTGGGCAGGGATCCACCTGCACCACCATATGTCGGCACAGCAGAGAAATGAAAAGCTCTTTTCTCTGACCTCCTGGGATTTCTGTATCAGATGGGATTGAGTTGAAGGCAACAGCTGGCTTGCAGATGTCCAAGATTACCCACATTTAACCAGCTGGGGCAGAGGGAGAGACATCTTTGAATGTGTACCCAATTCCATGTGGTCAATCAACAGCCTTTGGTCTGTTGGGATGTCTCTGGAACCTGTATCTTTCCTTTGCACACAGGCTGATGGAAACAGACTGAAGGGGATTTTAGATGTGGTGGGGGTAACATGAGGGTCTGAGACTGGGTCAGTACAGGGAATCAAGTCAGATGGATAATGGGTGGTATGACAGTCCTGGAATGCAAGCTTAGACTGCTGTTTTACAAACACATACTTAGGAAGGTGTAATCTCATTGAAAGAAAATGAGACAAGACCTGGCTCATGTGGCTGGAAATTGCTATGAACTAAGAATTACATAACAT
>NW_023238845.1:0-1174 GCF_002007445.2 Ailuropoda melanoleuca | reverse complement strand
AGGAATTTCTTAATGAGATATTTCTAAATAACCTCTAAAGATAGCTGCAAAGAGTTGAATTTACAAAATCATTTTAAGATGACACAACTCATATCTCCATGGATCCAGACAGACACTGGACCCTCCCATGAGCTTCATCAGCATGATGACATAAGGACCCTTAGGCATGTAACCTCTGCCTGGTCCTTTGTTTGGAACCCTTTTCATGGCCCAAGACTTAGCCTGGGCCCATCCCTCTGAGTATTCCTCATTCTGGATTCAGGTCCCTCCTAAGTGGCCCTGGGGTTGGAATATGTTGCTTCCACAACCTTTCTATCATCTCAAGGATAACAGCTGTAGTGAATGTTTACTGAGTACTGACTATTTTGGAACCATTATGAGGGCACAGGAGCCTTCACCCAAAGTTCAGTCACACAGCACAGCCAGGGGTAGAAGTGGGAGCTCCTGACCTTAACCACTGCCCTGATACCCTTCTGGATCTGAAGACTGCTAGTCATGCAAAATTTCCCATTTCAACCATGGTTCATCTGACAAGTTTTCCATATCTTACAATCTATATAAATGTCTGTTCTTTCCTTCTTTGTCAACCATGGTCTGTAGTAACATCTTATTGTAATTTTTATAAAGGCTTTCTCCCTCCTTGGTCATATTATTTTGTGGCTGTAGAATTGTTATTAAGCACGACATGTCTTTTGTAAGAAATTTAGAAAATACACAGGGACAGATACCTCCTTAAGAGTATCTCCTGTATTATTAATAAGTGCATGTGTATATATACATAAATATGTATTTCTATAGAAGAGTCTACACAGTTAGATAACTTATGTTTTCATTTGTATTGTGAACACCTCCCATTTCATTAAAAATTCTTTAAAAATGTGATTTTTAATGGCTGTGCAAACCCCATCATATACATATACTATTATGTAATCTTTCTACTCATTTTGGACAATTAGGTTGTTGCCAATTTTTAGATATTAGAAACATCACTATGATTAGTATCTTTGTGTTAACAGTAACTACTTCTTTAGACTGGACCCCTAGAATTAGAATTAGTGAACCAAAGACACAACCATTTTTAAGGCCTTTATTACAGATCATTAAAGTGCTTTCCAAAATGGTTGTGCCAATTTACTCATCAATAGTACATGAAATTGCCAACATCACAACACTC
>NW_023238844.1:0-1174 GCF_002007445.2 Ailuropoda melanoleuca | reverse complement strand
CCTGCTTCCTCCTGCAGGGCTCACGGTTTGGTTCTTCCTTTCAGATAAATTTATGATAATGATTAACGTTTATTGAGGGTTTACTATGTGCGAGGCACAGGCTGCTTATTTTATATTATCCCATTTAATCTCACCTGCAGGATAAATATTATGATTTCCATTTTATTATGATGAAACCGGGGTACAGAGAGGTCAGGTCAGGCTCCCAGGGCCATAAAGTTGGGAGGTGGTGAAGCCAGACTGGCAGCAGCTTCGTGTCTGCGGAGCACGTGTTCCAGACCCCTCGCCGCGTTTCCCCAGTCCTCCTGCATTCTAGGTTGTGGTAGGTCCTACTCTGTGGAATGATACAGTTTCATTATTTTTTGCTCTTCTGTTTCCAGAAATTAAGCGTATTTCGTAGGACTCATTCCCGGGTGGTGAATATGGTCGTAGGGTCTCGTGTTTTACTCTATGTATTAAAAGCCTATAAATCAAGGGTTTATAATGGTTGTTTGTCTGGAAATTTGCTGATACAGCTATGAGCTCTATATAAATCAGCCTATCGTCAGAGAGGTGAGCTTTGAAAGCAAACAGTCACTGACTTATCCACTCCACCCTGCCGTGTTCATTTAAGTGAAAGTTTTTGGTTTTTGTAATGCCAGAATTCTGGTGTTTTGCTCCAGCATGTTTGCAGCAATAATAAAAGCCTGTCCTGTCATAACCCCAGTGCAAATGCATTTTGTTTTGAATTCTTAATCCCTTAAAAATAAAGTTATAAATTTAAGGCTAGTGTTCCCGATTCTGCTTGGTGCTGTGATACAGAACTATGAGGGAGTTTGACAAGGTGACCTAGAATAGGAGGGAGCTAGGCCAGATTACCCCTCTGTGTCTTGGTCTGATTTGTAACTCACCAGTTTTATTGGACTTTTACATGTTCAGTTTTGTATCAGACTCAACACAATGCCAAATGCATAGGAATTACTTAACAAGCATTATGAATGGGTTCTAGTAGAATTGTATTTATTTTTTAAAGGTTTATTTATTTATTAGAGAGAGAGCACGAGTGCGGGGGTGGGAGGGGTGGCGGGAGAGAGAGAACCTCAAGCAGACTCCGCACTGAGCAGGGAGCCCAATGCAGAACTGGATCCCATGACTCGGAGGTCATGACCTGAGCTGAAATCAGAGTCGGATGCTC
>NW_023238843.1:0-1174 GCF_002007445.2 Ailuropoda melanoleuca | reverse complement strand
TTTATTTGACAGAGAGAGAGACAGCCAGCGAGAGAGGGAACACAGCAGGGGGAGTGGGAGAGGAAGAAGCAAGCTCCCAGCTGAGGAGCCTGATGTGGGGCTCAATCCCAGAACAGCGGGATCACGCCCTGAGCCAAAGGCAGATGCTTAATGACTAAGCCACCCAGGTGCCCCAATCTGATTTTGGCTCAGGTCATGATCTTACAGTGGTGAGATGGAGCCCAAGTCCCAAGTGGGGCTCCATGCTTGGTGTGAGCCTGCTTCAGATTCTCTCTCTCCTTCTCCCTCTACTCCTCCCCAATTTCTCCCTCTCTTAAAAAAATCCATATATATATACATACATATATATATATATATGGATTGGAAAAGAAGGAATATGCTTGTCATAATTAGAAGACAATGTTCAAGTCAGTCTTATTAGAAGGAGGCTGAAGATTTCTTTTTCTTTTCCTTTTTTGATTGTTGAGTCACACAATTTTCATTTCTTTCTTTTTCAGCTTTATTGAGATATAACTGACAAATAAGGTTGTAGGACATTTAAAGTCTACAACATGATGATTTCATATACATACACCTTGTGAAAGGATTTCCCCATCAGGTTAATTTACATCCATTACCTCATAAATTGCCTTTTTTTTTCTTTTTGATGAGAACATTTAAGTTCTACTCTCAGCAAATTTCAGTTATATAATATAGTGTTATCAACTATAGTCACCATGTTTTACATTAGATCCTCATACCTCATTCATCTTATAATTGAAAGTTTGTAGCCTTTATCACCCTCTCCCTAACTCCCACCCTCACCCTTAGTCCCTGGCAATTGTTCTTGTATTATCTATTTCTGTGACTTTGGCTTTATTTTGTTTATTCATTTGTTTGTTTCTCTTGTTTTGTTTTTAGATTCCACATATAAATGATATTATGCAGTAATTTATCTTTCTGCCTAGCTTCATTCACTTAGTATAATTCCTTCTAGATTCATCCATATTGTCCCAAATGACAAGATGTCATACTTTTTTTTTTAGCTGAATATTACTCCATTGTGTGTAGGTATGTGTATCACATTTTCTCGATCCATTTATCAGTTGACAGACACAGGTTTTTTCCATACCTTGGCTATTGTGAATAACATACAAAGATTCTGTGTCAAGTAAATTCCCATTAAATTTACTTT
>NW_023238842.1:0-1174 GCF_002007445.2 Ailuropoda melanoleuca | reverse complement strand
AACAACAACATTTATTTTTAATTCAAGCCTTCACCCAGATCCCTGAGGAGGACAAGAGATCACTCCCTACGGCAGCTCCAAATGAAAATGTACCAGTGGCAGGAGACTCCAACAAATGAAAAAAGAAAAAAAAAGGAATAAAATGAAATGGCAGAGACTCAGTGGCTGAACGAGTTCTCCTTTTTGCACTTTCATGTCTGTGTTGTGGTGGTTTGTTGTTTGCTTTTCGTGGTGTCTCCTTTTAACACGCTTGAGCTAGAGCTCTGAGAGCCATGGTTAAGCATCTGATCTGGTCTTCCTCTCCTCACCTGCTGTTCTTCCTCTGGCAGCAGGGGGTCTCTAGCCTTTGCAACCACACGTCGGAGTCCCCTGGAGGGCCAGGCGCTCCTGGACTCCCCGCTGGCCTCCGGAGTCCCTTACCTCATTGGAGGGCCTGGTTCTCCGCTGGCCTTCTGGTTGTGCGAGTGTTGCCGGTAGACACCTCTTCTCTTTTTTATTTCGTGTACTCCCAGAGTTTGTTTTACAGCAGGAGTTTATTACCTGGAATTGGTTTGAGATTATTTAGCTTTCTTAATTTTTAGAAAAAGTTTGTTTTTATTAAAGTAATCCTTCTAATTTGAAGAGTGAAAAGTACTAAAGGCTTTTAATGAAAAACAGACCCCGCTCCACTCACTCCCTGTTTTAAAGCTGTATTTCCCCAAAGTGGCCATTCTCATCTCTTCGAGCTTCACTTCTGCTATGAGTATCTGTGTGTTGGAATAACGAGAGGGTGGCCCTAAGCCCGCTTACCGGTTATGTGCCCTTCGAGAAAAAGTGGTGATGGGTCGGCAGCCTCCAATGCCCTGTCCACTTTGAACAATGTGGACTTTAGTGGAGGCAGATTTTCAGGTCTCCAGTAAATGCCTGTGACCATTGACCGTTCTCTTTAACCCATGTCCATGACAGAGACGAACACCCTTAGCACATTGTTTTGTACAGTTGGGTAGCACATAAATTTTCTTTAGTGAAGGCACTAGTTTAAGAGTGAGGTGGTTACGTGCTCTCTCACAATCAGAGGCAGAGGAATGAGAAAATAAATGTACAGGAGCCAACCTGCAAAGAAAGCGGGGCCTAGGCGTCAGTACCCTTTACATCATCGTGGGCAGCTTCTCCTTCATAATCCTTTTTTTTTTTT
>NW_023238841.1:0-1173 GCF_002007445.2 Ailuropoda melanoleuca | reverse complement strand
GGACCAGCCCGCGCCCGTCCGGCGCTGCCGTCTGCCCCGGGCACTTGGGCGGCGGGCACCCGTGGCCGGGGTTTGGGCTGGGCGCTGTTCCCCGGCGGTCAAGGGCAGGCTACGCGCCGACCGGGGGGCCTGGCGAGGGGGGCGGGGCACCGGATGACGCCGCCACCTGTCGGGTGGGCGGCGCAGTGCTCGCTCCCCGCCCGCACCCGGGCCTTTGGGGGCGAATGAGGGGCGAAATGAGGGGCCCGAGCCCACCCTGGGTTGGAGGTGGCAGGGGCGGGGGTAGATAGGGCTCCCGCCGGGTTGGCATTGGTGGGGGGAGCTGAGACCATTCCGCCCCTCGTTCGGTAACCGTCCTGGGCCGCCAGGGCCCTCAATCACATTGCATTCCGTTTACAAACCCAGGCCAGCCTGGAGCTCTCAGCGTCAGAAAGACCACCTGAACCGTCTGGCAGGGCCTCTGGTGTCACCAGGTAGGGGGTCACCTAGAAGGGCGGGGCACCTCTGGCCCCCGGGCTCTTGAAGCAGAGCCCTTGAGGGAGTGAGCAGTAGGTGGGACGGTGTATTCTCCAGCAGGCAGCGTCCAGGGTCTCAGACCTCGAAAGCCTGTGAAATACCCCAGTCCCCAGCTGTCAGGAACTTCAAGGATGAGAGGGAGCCGGTCGGAGCCGGTCCCTTCCAGGAACGTTCTGCCCTCACCTGTTCCTTACCCATGCGAGCAAGTCTGGGTGCAGCAACTGGGGGTGTGTCCCAGGGCCCGTCTTCCCGGAAGCTGGGGCCTGGGCCTGTGGGATGGGTCATTCAGGCTCAGCTCCTTCCCCTCCTCCTCTGTGAGCCTCCCAGGAGGCTCCCACAGTGGGACGGTTCTTCCCTTCGCACCAAGACTGCCCACAGAGTGACCTGCACCTTGCTACCCTCCTGACAGGCTCTACTCAGAATCAGTGGTTTCCAGGCTTCCGGTTCCATCTTTGTGGGTGTTACTCATCAAAATCCCTGTAGATGTTACTTCATCCCTTGATCAGCACCTTACCCCCTTTCTTCAGGGTTTAATAAAACACCAGCCCGCTCTCTGAGCCTGCGAACCCCATGTCCACACTTTTGCCCTAACTAAATGTCCCTCCTACTTCATGGAGAAAAAGGGAATCACTAATAATTTCTCTCTTTTTTTTTTTT
>NW_023238840.1:0-1214 GCF_002007445.2 Ailuropoda melanoleuca | reverse complement strand
GATGTATCACACTGATTGATTTGCGAATGTTGAACCACGCTTGCATCCCAGGTATGAATCCCACTTGGTCACGATGGATGATCCTTTTAATATACTGTTGGATTCTATTAGCANTGTACTGTTGGATTCTATTAGCAAGGATCTTGTTGAGGATTTTGGCATCCATATTCATTAGAGAAATCGGTCTGTAATTCTCCTTTTTGAGGGGGTCTTTGCCTGGTTTGGGGATCAAGGTAATATTAGCCTCATAGAATGAGTTTGGTAGCTTTCCTTCTGTTTCTATTTTTTGAAATAGCTTTAGGAGAATAGGTATTATTTCTTCTTTGAATGTTTGGTAGAATTCCCCAGGAAAACCGTCTGGGCCTGGAGTTTTATTATTTGGAAGGTTGTTTATCACTGACTCAATTTCTTCATAGTTAATTGGCCTATTTAAGAAATCTATTTCTTCCTGTTTCAGTCTTGGTAGTTTATAGGTTTCCAGGAAGGCCTCCATCTCTTCCAGATTGCTTAGTTTTTTGGCATATAGCTGTTGATAAAAATTTCTAATAATCCTTCCAATTTCGATATTTTTGGTCGTGACCTCTCCTTTTTCATTCATAATTTTATTAATTTAAGTCCTTTCTCTTTGCTTTTGGATAAGTCTTGCCAGTGGTCTATCAATTTTATGGATTCTCTCAAAGAACTAGTTTCTAGTCCTGTTGATCTGCTCTACTGTGGTTCTGGTCTCTAATTCATTGATTTCTGCTCTAATCTTGGTCAACTCCTTCCTTGTCAGTGGGTTAGGCCTGTCCCTCTGTTGCTGTTCCAGTTTCTTGAGGTGAGAATATAGAAACTGCATTTTAGATTTTTCTANGTTCCAGCTTCTTGAGGTGAGAATATAAAAACTGCATTTTAGATTTTTCTATTCTTTTGAGTGGGGCTTGGATGGCTATGTATTTCCCCCTCAGGACTGTCTTTGCAGTATCCCATAGGTTTTGGACCGTTGTGTATTCATTCTCGTTGGTCTCCATAAATTGTTTAATTTGTTTTTTGATTTCCTGNTTCTTAGTCTCCAAGTGTTTGAGTTTCTTCCAAATTTTTCCTTGTGGTTGAGTTCCAATTTCAGAGCGTTGTTGTCTGAGAATATGCATGGGATAATTTGAATCTTTTGGTATTGGTTGTGACCTGTTTTGTGTCCCAGAACATGGTCTATTCTTGAGAATGTTCCATGGGCA
>NW_023238839.1:0-1173 GCF_002007445.2 Ailuropoda melanoleuca | reverse complement strand
GATCCCATAACGCCGGGATCACGCCCTGAGCCGAAGGCAGACGCTTAACCGCTGTGCCAACCAGGAGCCCCAGTAAATGATGTTTTTAATACATGATTTTTAAAATTGGCCCCTTTGGAGATTGGATTGTGATGGGATGTGACCCAGATGTACGTACCTCTCATAGAAACTCTACCAGGAAATTCTCATTGCACTGAGGGAAATACAGTAGCTTACAAACTATGTAAGAATTTTAATTTATAAATGTATTTCTTGAGCTTCATTTTTAAATGAAATACTGTCAAAATCTCTTTTGTATCCTAATCATCAAAGAATGCCAGTTAAATTTCAAGGAACTGAAAACAAATGAAATACATTAAATTCAGGACTAACACAAGCTTTCATGCATGATGTTGACTCATTAATTTGGTTAGCATATGGGCCCATTTAGAAGGCTACATACTCTGCCAGTGGCTGACTCCCACCCACTCATGTCTGCACAAGAGTTGATGTGGGGGGGCCCGCTGACGCTCCTTACCATGCTTTTCTCCCTCCTGCAGTACAAATATTTGTCATCCTATTACCAATGGCATTTGCTCTTCATAGAGCGGTAATCACTACAGCAGCCAGAGGCTTGTTTAAAATATTTTGTTTCGCGCGGTTTTTCCAAGGTCAAGTTGCTATGATAAGTGGGTAGGGTATGCTGGATCAATGTGAACACTACTGAGAGGGCTGCCACATTCAGAGGTAGAATTAATTAGGATCCCATTCAGGCTACTTCCTCACAGTGACACGAGAACACTCCTTAAAACACAGCTCTGGCTTTTGTTTTGTAATGAAATGAAGAGCTTCATACTTGTTAGGAGGCTGTCGTCCAAGCAGAAGGCCAGTGAGAGAGAAGACCCAACGATGAGGAAGAGGAAAAAGAGAACCCAACTGGCAGTATGGACAGAGCAAAGGGGCACGGAATTCAGAGAGGTTTTTGAACCAGCGGCGATCTTTCAAGGTACAAGAAGGTCAGATCAAAAAGGACAAGCAATGAAGAGATTCAAGGAGGCGGAAAGCATCATCAGGGAAGTGAGAAAGGGGAAACATCCCAGCAGCCACATCCTGGAGAGAGATGATGGAAGGGGCAGCCAGGGAGCAGACACGATCCATAGCCAACTGCCATTCAGTAATTTTTATAAGGAAGAA
>NW_023238838.1:0-1173 GCF_002007445.2 Ailuropoda melanoleuca | reverse complement strand
TTTTTTTGGGGGGGGGTACATTAAAAGGGGAGGAAAGAATGATCCGAGGTGATGAAATGCTCCATATCTTAGAGGGTTAGTTGCTTGACTGTAAAGAATTTCCAAAACTCATAGGGCTGAACACTTATGATTTGTGCGTATTTTACACAGATGATGATATTTTTCCTTTGTTCATCCGTGTGATTTTTTTCACATATTTCCAACACAACTGATTTTATGACATGAAAGTGCTCTGGACAATAATGTCCCCGCTACTGCCTGTTCTGTAACAGGATTACATATATTCACCTTGAATATATATTTTGCTGTTTCTCTCTCAGAGAGGAGTATCATACCTGTGCCCAGTCTCATTTGGCACACTAAGAGTCATACACCTGCTGATTTGCCATCATATGACATAATTTCCTAAAGTGCCACCTGCGATCGAACATATCGTACAGCTTCAATGTAAAAACTCTATGAATATTAAAAGCAAATGCTACTGCTTCCTTGAATGTACTTGGCTTCATATTCTACTCGCCGTGCCTAACCCAGGTGTTGATTTAAAATTCAGTGGCACAAAACGATTATCTATCATTCTAAATTATCTCATATTCTTGTAATTCTTGATGCATGTAAGACCGAAGCCTGGGAAACACGTCCTTTCCAATTGACCATATAGCACATTTTGTCATTAAAGGCTGATGCTTCATCATTTGGAATTTCATTCCAAACAAAGATTCATAAGTGAGCCTTCCAGCAGCTGCCTTGTCAGGTTTGTGAAAGGGAAAAATTAAATCTACTATATGTATTCCAAGCTTCCTCTGTAATGGATCTCATATGAGAGCTTAATTTTATTTTCTGTTTATCAGAAATAAGGCTTATGAAAGACACGGTATGCAGGTAATTATGTAAAGCCATCACACAGATGGTGGATAATAATAAGAAATTGTTGATGAAAATCTGTCCCTTTAACAAGCAAAGAGAAATGGCATTTGACTCTCCTTCTTATAAATGATAATGCCTAGTGCTTGGTTGTATTTCCACTTCACCAGAAAAAAGAGATCTGGCGTTGATAATAATTTGAAGGGATGAAACAACGCACAGCCCTTCATTTATTCTATCAGCATAGCCTAGAGCAATTGATAGAGAATGGGTAGATGGTAGATGATAGATAGATGATGATAGATAGAT
>NW_023238837.1:4919-5985 GCF_002007445.2 Ailuropoda melanoleuca | reverse complement strand
TCCCAAAGGACCCAAATGACACTAAAACTAAATGCGCTGAATAATTCTGAATTGGATTATTTTTGTGTATACACAGATACACACACACACACACACNGTGCCTGCTGCCCCTCCCCCTTATTTTTCAGATATTCCCTTAATAAATTTTGTATACCTCTAACTCTGTTAGAGGTATCTACTTCCCAAAGGACCCAAATGACACTAAAACTAAATGCGCTGAATAATTCTGAATTGGATTATTTTTGTGTATACACAGATACACACACACACACACACATTGACGAAACTATAATGAGGTTCTGAAGATTAAATGGTAATGATGTATTCATGTTAATTTCTTGATTTTATGGTTGTGTTGAGTCACATAGGAGAATACTCTTAGAAAGGCACATGACAGTATTTTGGATGATGGCTGTGGGGGAAAAACCCAGTGTTTTTTGTACTGTACTCTCAAGTTTTCTGCAACTTTGTGGTTGTTTCAAAATGTAAAAAATGGAATCAGAAGACAAAAATAAGTTCATTAGACCATAGTAATTCTGAAATCCAAATGAGAACATGGCATCAATTCCTTCTTTTCCAAGGTGTTAAAAACTGAATTGCATTCCCCAAGATTTATATGTTGAAGCCCTGACCCCCAATGTGACTATATTTGAAATGTGGCTTATAATGATGAAATTAAGGTTAAATGAGACCATTAGGGAGGGGCTAGAATTCAATGGAAGAGGAAGAGACACCAGGAATGTGCACACACAGAGAAAAGGCCATGTGAAGACAAAGTGAGAAGGCAGCCAAGGAGAGAGACCTCAGGAGGCAGTAAACTTGTCAACACCTCAATATTGAGCTGCTAGGCTCCAAAAGTATGAGAAAATAAATTTCTGTTGTTTAAGCCACTCTGTCTGTGGTATTTGTTATGTCCCCCTCCAGCTGACAACAGAGTGGGGAAAGGAATGTTCAGTGATTTGGTTCACACGTTTGCTTTTTATTTTTTGTTTTTTTAAAAAGATTTATTTATTCATTTGAGGGAGAGAGAGAGAGAGAGAGAGAGAGAGAGAGAGAGAGAGAGAGA
>NW_023238837.1:0-4905 GCF_002007445.2 Ailuropoda melanoleuca | reverse complement strand
GAGGGAGAGAGAAACTCCAAGCAGACTCTGCATTGAGCACAGAGCCTGACATGGGGCTTGATCTCACAACCCTGAGATCACAGCCTGAGCTGAAACCAACAGTCAGACTCTTAACTGCCTGCGCCACCCAGGTGCCCCTCAGGTTTGCTTTTCAGGAATGCTTCTCTATGGCTATTGGCTCCAGGCTCCACCCTCTGAGTCGTCTTTCTGTTTCCATTAGAAAGTATTTGGGTTTGTACTGGAGTAGCTTTCTTAGCCTCTTTCCCTCTCATAAAGGTTTGGAGGCACAGAGGTCTCTTTTAAATTTCAATTGTCTCTGTTTTAGTCCAAACTGGTAGTATTTCTGCCAACCAACATCCTAACTTGCTTGTGAGAGACTGGTGATAACTTGAACTCATTTTATAATCTGGAAATTGACACCATTAAATGTGACGTCTACTTTACAGCAAGATCAGCACTGTGGCTATCAGAAATAAGAAGTGGGTGCCATGGCACCTCTCCGTTTCACTGACCATGACCTCAACGGAGATTTTAAAGATCTGACCTCGCCATTTCCTTTCTACCAATGCACCAGTACGCTCAGAGAAAGCCACCCATGCCACAGTTCTTATGGTCATCACCGCTGCCATAACAGTCAAGTTCAGCAGTCGCTTCGTTGACCAAGGCACTTACTTACAATCAGTAACAACTTATTTTTTATAGATTTCTGACCTTTTCATTTTTTTATAAAAGCTTTATTAAAATATAATTCGGGGCGCCTGAGTAGCGCAGTTGTTAAGCGTCTGCCTTTGGCTCAGGGCGTGATACCGGCATTCCAGGATCGAGTCCCACATCGGGCTCGTCCACCAGGAGCCTGCTTCTTCCTCTCCCACTCCCCCTGCTGTGTTCCCTCTCTCGCTGGCTGTCTCTCTGTAACATAAATAAATAAAATCTTTAAAAAAAATAAAAATAAAAATAAAATATAATTCATATACTAAAAAATTTATGCTTTTGAAGTGCACAATTCAGTGGTTTTAGTGTATTCACAGAGTTGTTGAACATCATCACTAATTTTAGAACATTTTCATCACCGCAGTAGTAAACCCTGTAACCTTCCAGCAGTTACTCTCCCTTCCCCTCTTCCTCTATCTTCTGGCAATCACTAATCTACTCTGTCTTTCTAACTGGCTGCTTTAACTTAGTATATTTTCAAGATTAGTATGATATTGTCGAAGTTAGTATAATATTTTCAAGACTCATCCATGTTTTACGTGTATCAGTACTTCATTCCTTTTTATAGCCAAACACTCCAATGTATGGACATGTCACAACATTTTGTTTATCCATGTGTCAGTTTCACTTTTTGGCTATTATGAGTAATGTTGCCATGGAAACTCTCGTACAAAATTTTGTGCAGATGCATATTTTCTTTCTTTTTTTTTAAACTTGTTTTGGACACATATTTTCAGTTATCTTGGATAGGGAGGAGGAGTTAAGATGGTAGAGGAGGGGGAACCCCCAAACAAAGCTAGATAGTTATCAAATTACTCTGAGGTCAGAGAGAAAAAATCAATTGGAGGTCAGAGAGAAAAAAAAAAATGCAGGTCTACAAGTAGAAAGGTGACCACCCTTTTGGAAGGTAGGTGGTGTGGAGACTTGAATTGGCCCAGATAGAGCTGTGGATATGAGGCAGGGAGGGAGCCTGCATAAAGAGGCTACCACAAAGTATTATAAGCAGCAGAGAACAAAATCTGAGCTTTTAGAGGTCTGCTATCGTGGGTGATGTGCCTGGCTTCAAGGTGCTCAGGTGGTGACGTGAGGCAGAATCCCAGGAGTGACAGGGCAGTCTGAGGATCCCTTGGGTCACAAGAAGAACAGGTGCCCCTAAAGGCTGTGCTGTTCCCAGGCAGAGGAGCGCAGAAGCCGGCTGAGAACAGCGCCTCTTGGTGCCAGCTTTCTGCTCGGTATTTCCATAAACTGTGAACTGCCCTGTAGTTGTGCCACCAGTTTCCTGGACAGCTGGCCAGCAGGAAAGGCAAAGCAGTGTGGGTCTGCACTGGAAGAACAGTGTGGGTCCTCACTGTGGGAGTCCCTAAAATTTGAAGTTTTGAAATTCAGTTGCACACCTGAAATAAAAAGCCTCAGACACAGGCAGGATGAGGGCAGAGTTCTGACGGAAACCAGGGAAACAAGAGGAGGTTGCTCTTCTGTGAGACTGGTTGCTCTTCTGTGAGAGCTCACTGAAGAATGGCAGGCACCAACTTTCAGTCCCCAGGCTTGAATGCAGAGATTTATCCCATCCATCAGCGCTGAAAACCTTCAGGGAGCAAAAAAGTGCCACCTAGTGGAGGCTGAAGCCCCTTACACCAAACCCTGACCCCCCCTCATCCTGGGGACACATTTCCATTAGGGCCAGCTAGAAAATCAGCACAAAAGGCCCCTCCTCCAGATGACCAGCAGAAAAACTCGCTCATACCAAGTTTACTGATCCTAGAGGGCTAGAAAGTTTCAGCTCTGAGGGAAAATAGTATCTAGCCTTTGAACTTTAATTCTTAATTTTCATTATTATTTTTCATGTATTTTTTCAATTCCTTTTTAAAATTCAATTCTTTATTTCTCATTTTTAAAATTTTTACATATATATTTTTTATATTTTTTAATTTTGTTATTTATTTTCAATGTATTTTTTTTAATTTTTGGACCTACATACTTTTTTTAAAAAGATTTTATTCATTTATTTGAGAAAGAGAACAAACAGAGAGCGGGAGCGGGAGAGGGAGAAACAGGCTCCCCACTAAGTAGGGAGCCCTATGCAGGGCTCAGACCCCAGGACCCTGGGATCATAACCTGAGTCAAAGACAGACACTTAACCAACTGAGCCACCCTGGCACCTGAATCTAGACTCCTTTAACAAACAGACCAAAACACACCCAGGATCCAGGGTTTTTTTTTTTTTTTAATTTGGGGGGAGATTTCCTTTGTTTTTGTTTTTCTGGGGGCTTTTTTCTTTCTTTTTTTATTTTCTGGACAAAATGATGAGATGGAGAAATTCACCCCAAAAGAAAGAACAGAACGTAGAACTCATGGCCATGGATTTAATCAATAGAGAGAGAAGTATGATGTCTGAACTAGAATTTAAAACAACGTTTATAAGGATACTAGCTGGACTTGAACAAACACATAGGAGACACTTACTGAAAAGACAAAGAACTAAAATCAGGTCAGTCCAAAATTAAAAAGCAAGAATTAAAAATGTTATAACTGAGATGCAAACACAAACGGATGCCATAAAACTGAGGACAGATGAAGCAGACGAGTGCATCAGTGATACAGAAAATATAATCATGGAGAATGATGAAGCTGAATAGAAGAGGGAGACAAAGGTAATGGATCAAAAGGTAGACTTAGGGAACTCAGCAACTTATTAAAATGTAATAGCATTCCTATCATAGGAGTCCTGGAAGAGGAAGGGAGAGAAAAAGGAGCAGAAGGTTTAGTCAAACAAATTATAGCTGAAAACTTCCTTAATCTGGGGAAGGACACAGAAATCAAAATCTAAGAAGCACTGAGAACTCCCATTAAATTCAACAAAAGTAGACCATCACCAAGGCATATCATAGTCAAATTCACAAAATACACAGACAAGAAAAGAATCCTGAAAGCAACAAAGAAAAAAAGTCCTTACACATATTGCATGGAGCACTGGGTGTTATACGCAAACAATGAATCATGGAACAGTACATCAAAAACTAATGATGTACGGTTTGGTGACTAGTGTAACATAATAATAACTTTAAAAAGTCCTTAACCTACAAGGGAAGACAGATCATGTTCACAGATTGGTCCAAAGAAACGTGGCAGGCCAGGAAGGATTGGCAGGATATATTCAACATGCTGAGTGGGAAAAATATGCAGCCAAGAATTCTTTATCCAGTAAGACTGTCATTCGGAATAGAAGGAGAGAGAAAGAGTTTCCCGGACAAACGAAAACTAAACAAGTGCATGACCACTAAACCAGCCCTGCAAAAAATTTTAAGGGGGGCTCTTTGAGTGAAGAAAAGAAACCAAAAGCCACACAGACTAGAAAGAACCAGAAAACATCACCAGAAACTCCAACTCTACAGGTAACACAATGGCACTAGATTCATATCTCTCAATAATGACTCTGAATGTAAATGGACTAAATGCTCCCATCAAAAGACACAGGATATCAGAATGGATAAAAAAAAAAAAGATCTATCTATAGGCTGTCTACAAGAGACTCATTTTAGACCTAAAGACACCTGCAGCTTGAAAGTGAGGTGATGGAGAATCATCTATCATGTTAATGGATGTCAAAAGAAAGCCTGAGTAGCCCTACTTTTATAAGACAAACTAGACTTTAAAACAAAGACTGTAGCAGGAGATGAAGAAGGGCATTATATCATAACTAAGGCCTCTATCAAGATCTAACAATTGCAAATATTTATGCCCCCAATTTGGGAGAACCTAAGTATATAAATCAATTAATAATAAATATAAAGAAACTCACTGATGATAATACAATAATAGTAGAGGACTTTAACATCCCACTTACATTAAGGTACAGATCATCTAAGCAGAAAATCAACAAGGAAATAATGGCTTTGAATGACACTGGACCAGATGGATTTAACAGATATATTCAGAACATTCCATCTTAAAGAACAGAATACCTATTCTTTTTGAGTACACATTCTCCAGAATAGATCACATCCCGGGTCACAAATGAGCCCTCAACAAGTACAAAAAGATCAAGATCAGGGGCATCTGGGTGGCTCAGTCGCTAAACATCTGCCTTCAGCTCAGGTCATGATCCCAGGGTCCTGGGATGAATCCCCCTTCTCTGCTCAGGGGGAAGCCTGCTTCTCCCTCTCCCACTCCCCCTCCTTGTGTTCCCTCTCTTGC
>NW_023238836.1:0-3206 GCF_002007445.2 Ailuropoda melanoleuca | reverse complement strand
AATAAAGATTATAAACAGAGTTTATAAGAGCTCATACAGTCAATATGAGGCAAAAGATATGTATGGATAATGCACTTTGACAAGGAAATCTGAGAGGCCAAAAAACATACAAAAAGACGTTCAGCTTACTACTAATTAGGTATATNGCCTGCCTCTGCCTCTGCCGTTCCCCCCAGCTCATGCTCTCTCTCTCACTATATCTCAAATAAATAAGTAAAACCTTTAAAACAATAAAGATTATAAACAGAGTTTATAAGAGCTCATACAGTCAATATGAGGCAAAAGATATGTATGGATAATGCACTTTGACAAGGAAATCTGAGAGGCCAAAAAACATACAAAAAAACGTTCAGCTTACTACTAATTAGGTATGGGACATTTGTCATTTTTGGCCATTTGGTGTCTGAACCTTTCGTTCTGTGTTTGAGGAACCCCCTGCTCTGAGAGTCTTTTCCCACAACATCATGGGCGCCTGGGTGGCTGAGCTGATTAGGGGTTTAACTCTTGGTCTCAGCTCAGGTCTTGATCTCAGGGTCGTGAGTTCAAGCCCCGTGTGGGGTTCCATGCTGGGAGTGGAGCCTACTTAAAAAAAAAAAAAAAGAAAAGCAGAAGGTGCAACATCAGGCCCATATTTCCCAGCTGCGCCCAGCTAGGCTTCCCTCGGAGGCCATGGGGTCGTGAAGCAGAACGGCCTCCTGACAGCGGCAGCTCACGGGGGCCGCAGCACCTGCACCCCCACGTCTAAGGGGAGGCGGGGCAGTGGGCTTCCACCAGAATCCAGGGGCTATTGTCCGTGGTGTTGGGTGCTGACATCTGTGCCTCGGCCACCGCGCTGCNTGCTGCGTTGGACGGCTCTTGGCCCATAGGCACATTTCCACCTGCCTAGCTTCGAGCCTGCTCTCTCCGCTCTCCCGGAGATTTCAGTCTCTTAATCATTTCCTTTTTTGCTTTAATCAGGAATTTACTTACATCAGGGAAATGCAAGTTCAAACAGCAACGAGATAGAGACCCTCTTCTGCACAGGAGATGAAGAGAAACAGAAATATTTGGACAGTGCTAGAGGGAGTGTAAATTGGTACAGGCGCTTTGGAGGACAATTTGTGGGTGTCTAATGAAGTGGAATGCAGGTATCTCATGACCCGGAAACTCCACTGCTGGTCACGTTCTCTAAAATATAGCTTGTGGCGACAAGTACAACACTCTTCACTTCAGAGCTATTTATATCACAAAAAAAAAAAACCACCCAAAACCCTACTTTGATGTCAATGTGGAATGAATAATAAATTGCAGTATATTTATACACGGTGTGAACTAGAACAGAACGTACCAAGATGGAGAGATTTTGAGAAGGACGCAAAGCTGCGGAAGGACATGTATAGAGAGTATACTGTTGGTGCTCATTCAAAGACGTAAGGGGCAGACACAGATGAGGACAGGTGACAGGAGGGAATCCAAAGATACAGGTGGGTTGTGTCAATGACAACATCCTGGTTAGGACAGGACACTACAGCTTTGCCTCATTATGGGAAGCCCGGCAAACTGTATTCTTTCCTATGGCTGCCTGCAAATCTGCAACTAAATTAATAAAAATTTAATTTAATGCCAAACAATGTATCTATTATTTATAGACACATGACGGCTTCTTCCCAAGAGAGGGGAGAAAATGGAATTTGGGAGAGATAGATGGGGGACCAATCGAATCTTCCCCACCCCCACCCCTTGGAAAGAACATGTTTGAAGGAAATAAGACAAAATATCAACACTTGAAATCTGCATCTGGGTGAATGAGTGTTTGTAAACTACTCCACGCTTCCCTTCATATTAAAAAAGTGCCACCAAGATTAAGTGAGATGACGCTTGGAAAGGGCTGAAGGCAGGACCTGGCTGGTGGTAGGCGCTCGGTAAGTCTTTGTGCCCATGAGAATTACTGGTCTGTTAGCCAGTGAGCTGCTTGCTCAGCTCCAGGGAAGTATGCTTTCTGTCAGTTCATCCGTCTGTCCCGGGGTCGAGACGTCATCACGAGCTCTACTTTCCATTCTTTTTTTTTTTTTTTTAAAGATTTTATTTATTTATTCGACAGAGATAGAGACAGCCAGCGAGAGAGGGAACACAAGCAGGGGGAGTGGGAGAGGAAGAAGCAGGCTCACAGCAGAGGAGCCTGATGTGGGGCTCGATCCCACAACGCCGGGATCACGCCCTGAGCCGAAGGCAGATGCTTAACCGCTGTGCCACCCAGGCGCCCCTCTACTTTCCATTCTTGCCAGCCTTCCTCATGAGGGAACAGGCACAGAGAAAGCACGGTGTCCAGCAGAGGCTGGCCGACACGACGGAGAGGAGTGGTCCACACGTGGGGGCACTAGCCGTCCCTGCCTCCACGGCTGTCCTGAGGACCGCGTGAGCGTGAGCTAACACGTGTTAAGCACGTACAGCACGGCCTGGCAGCTGGGATCTGGTCAAGCCACGCATAGCTGGATGGAGGCAGAAATGCACCACCCCGCCCAGGACCCCCATGATCGTGTTTCGAGGTCAGCTTCTCAACCTATGTTGCTGTCAGGATCGGGTGCAGAGGAGACAAACGACGTGCCCAAGGCCCCTGGAGCTGAACGGGGACTGATCGCTGACCAGGCCCTGAGTCTGAGCAGGTGCACATCCGAGGCTGGAGGCAGAAGGGGAGCTTGGTCAAATGAGAAGGGGGAGGCATTTGGAGGATTTGGGGATATTCGACCTCTTGAGCTCCTCTGGGAGCAAAGCTCGTTGAGGCTTTCTACGATGTTAGGATTTTGAAAAGGAAAGGAGTGGACGGCTGCACCCCCCCCCCACTTCCTCAGCCGCAAAGGGAGGGCCAAGGGCTCCCTCTGCAGGCAAGTGGCTTCTTCTGCGACATCTTCGTCCTTCCCGGTAGGGACACACAGCAGGGACCCCTGCACACTGAGCCCACGGAAGACCAAGGCTGTCAGCTCCGCGTCCTGTTCAAGGGTACTCAGCCAGCAGCCAGCAGGACTGCCCCAGAATGTTGCTTTCAATAGTAACGTCTTTTTAAAAAACACATTTTATTGTGGTAAAGCTTGTACAACATAAAATGTACCATCTTAACCATTTCCAAGTGTCCAGTTCAGTGGCATTAAGACATTTATGGTGCTGGGGGCGCCTGGGTGGCACAGCGGTTGGGCGTCTGCCTTCGGCTCAGGGTGTGATCCCGGCGTTAA
>NW_023238835.1:0-1173 GCF_002007445.2 Ailuropoda melanoleuca | reverse complement strand
ATGTTAGTCACCATACAGTACATCCCTAGTTTTTGATGTAAAGTTCCATGAATCATTACTTGCGTATAACACCCAGTGCACCATGCGATACGTGCCCTCCTTAATACCCATCACCGGTCTATCCTTAACAGTAGGAATACCTGGCTCTCCAAGCAGTGTTCCCCCAGGGTGACAATGCTGTCCCCACTAGGTGGGGCTTGTACTCTCCAGGCCTTCACAGTCCCATTGGTCCCCATTTCCACCTGACATCGCATGCCAGTTGCTGTTTATCGTCACTCTCACCCTGTTCTTTTTCTTACAGTAGCATTAGGCAGCGGCAGCATAATTCTATCCAAAATGGAAAAGTAACACAAAGGGAGTGGTGTGTTTCAAGGCATAAAAGAGTATATTTCTGGGCAGAAATCAAGACTACTCCTCTTTTTAACATGCAAAGTTTGCTTAGACCCAGCATTATGCATTGACTGGGGTTTTCTTGTTGGCACCTGAATACGCACCTCCCTGGGTAGACTGTGCTTGGAACTAGGTCCTCACATTCGGCTTCCCGACAATAAGGAATGTCAGCATGCTGTAACCTAGTGAAACACTCACGGCATGGAAGGGGGATGAACCTCACAAACTTTAGTTTCTAATTCTTATGCTCCCTAAAATCTTAGCGTGAACCCTCTTTTCTCATGAAACTGTCAAGGCAGTTGCATTAACTCCACTTTACACAAACATAATTGCCTTCCCTGGTACCTTCGCTTTTCCAATCTCCCTTGAAATAACTGGGTTATTGCATGAGAAGGGTTCCTGCTGACAGGAGCGAATAGAGCTAAGTAACAGAGAAGACTCAACACTCCCCTAGGAAATTATAGTGGAAGAGAGTCGAAAAGGGAAGATATTGCAACCAGGACAATGTTGAAGGAGATTGAAAGGGAAACACTGTAATTGAGAGGACGAAAAGGAAGTCGTTGGAGGGAATTTCTTGATTTTAAAATTAATTCTATTGGGATGCCTGGGTGGTGCAGTAGGTTGAAGGTCCGATTCTTGATTTTGGCTCAGGTCATGATATCAGGGTCATGAGATCGAGCCCCCAGGCAGGCTCCAGGCTGGGCATGAAGTCGGCTTGAGTTTCTCTCCCTCTGCCCCTACTCCTACTCTCTTTCTCCCTCTCTAAAAAAAAAAAAAAAAAAA
>NW_023238834.1:0-1173 GCF_002007445.2 Ailuropoda melanoleuca | reverse complement strand
ATATATATATATATATATATGATCACCAGAGTAAGTCTGGTTAACCTCCACCAGCACACATTTTCTTGTGATGAGAACTTCTAGGATACACTCTCTTTGGCAACTTTCAAGTATACAGTAAAAATACAGAACGCTTCACAAGTTTGCCTCCTATCCTTGCGCAGGGGCCATGCTAACCTCTGAGTTGTTTCAGTTTTAGTGTCGGTGCTGCCAAAGTGAGCACTGGGAGGATTCATAGACTTGTTCACATTAGGCAACAGGAACCCAAATATATACAAGCATGTGCACACACACAGGTACTCTATTATCCAGAGCCAATCCTTAGTCACTTCAGCTAACTGGCTAAAACTGGAAAACACAAACAAAAACAAGCAAAGTCAACTGAGGGCCTGAGCTCTAAATGAAAGTGAGGCTTTCTGGAGAGTCAGCAGGTCTCCAGAGAGGTAGTATCAAATGCAGCTCAGAGGCTCAGAAGCAAGTGCTGGAAATTTTTCACACAGTGGGACACATGGCCTGGTGCTCCACCAACAGGAATTGGTGTGGAGAGTGAGCGATCAAACAAGACAGGGTAGGGACCTCGAGGCTTCTCACAAACCTGCTATCCCAGCAAGCTGGGCTCTGGGATCTACTCTAGGCCCATCAGCATCAGTGTCCCCTTGAAAGCACAAGAGGGGCCGCTCCTGCCCGATGCTCCACTCATCATGGAGGAGTCTGACCAACAGGATGGACGTAAATAAGCTGATAACCAGCAAGGCCATGCACACCGTGAAGAAGACTCCTGAGGGAAGGAACCAGAGCAGGTGTAATCAGCCACCGTGTCTGGGGCCTCCCCCTGCCCCAGAATCTGAAATGCAACATCAGCTCTGTGACAGGAGTCACAGAAGATGGATGTCTGCGGTCCCCAAGGCTGCTTACCAATCAGAGGGGTGCTCAGTGCACTCCTTGGCATCTCATCAGACATGTTGACCCTGAAGACAGTGTAGCCCACCAGCACGCTGGTCTTGAACACAATCCTGGCACGGCAGGTGGGTGGTAGGTAGAAGCTCCCCAGGTCCACGAGCATTAGGAAGATGCTGGGAATCAGCAGGCTCACAATGTAGACCAGCGGGCGCCTGCGAATCACCACCTGGCCGGGGACAAGGCATCCACTGAAAAGAGGGTCTGCGCTGAGGG
>NW_023238833.1:0-1173 GCF_002007445.2 Ailuropoda melanoleuca | reverse complement strand
CTCCCCCTGCTTGTGTTCCCTCTCTCACTGGCTGTCTCTATCTCTGTTGAATAAATAAATAAATAAATAATCTTAAAAAAAAAAAAAGAATGTTTAATGAGCCAATTCAAGTAGATTACTTAAAAAGTATATGTGGCCCAAAATATGATAAATAGGTTAAAATGTTAAACTACAAACTATCTGTGTAACTGTCACTTTAATCATTATACTATCTCGGAAATCATCCTAACAGGTAGCAGAGTCTACCTACCCTTGAAAAGCAGACTAAATAATGGAGCATTGTTTCCACAAGAAAACTCATCGCCTAAAAATTCCTGAAGTGTGGCACAAATGTTCACTGACCCCATTCTGAAACAGTGACCTTAGAACACTAGAATACATACACTCTTGAATTCAATCACATTCCCTGGTGTTGGTTTCTCCTTCATATTTTTAACCCAGGTATTCTGAGGGTGTTTGAATAAAACTACGATTAAGCACCGAGTTTAAGCTTAAAGACTTGATATTAAATGAATAAAGCTGTCATGAAAGCGACCAGGGCATCCGGGGTCATCACACCTAATTTTGCTACGTTCATTTAATGCAGTCTTATAAGTTATTTAAACCGGCACAAACGAAACTCATGCACCAAACCCATGCCCCAGCAGTTTATCTGACGCGTCTGTAACATTTCAAATAAGATGCCTTCCGCCGGGCGCCTATTTATACACCTTCCAAATCCCGTAAGTAACGTCCTGCATCTCCTTCGGTGTGACCGTGGGAAGGGAGGGTGTGTCTTGGTGCTTACCGATGCCCGGAGCCACATAGACGAAGTAGAGGCAGGACGAGGAGAGGGAGAAGAAGAAGATGAAGGCGAGGAGGGAGCGATTGGAGACCCGCATCATCCGCTTGAGCACAGACATCTTCCTCTTCCCGGCCAGCAGCTCAGGCTGCGCTCTCAGACCGGACTTGGGGGCACCATCCAGGCCCTAAACTTCCATGAATGTGCTAAGAACCCCGAGACTGCAACGGGGTCCGCGCGGGGAGGACCTAGGGGAGAGGGCCGGAGCGGGAAGGAGGAAAGGGGAGGGAGCGGACGGAATGAATGGGAAGTCGGAGAGTCGGGGGAGGGGAGGCGCCGGAGGAGAGGAGGAAGGGGTGGAGGAGTTAAAGAGAGGCAAGGCGGGCGGGGGG
>NW_023238832.1:0-1173 GCF_002007445.2 Ailuropoda melanoleuca | reverse complement strand
GACAGTGGACCAGAATGGGGTCCAGAAGAAAGTTATATCACCTACCTTCTGGAACTGCCTCTAATCTGAGCTAAAATTCTGTGACTCACCTCTCTGGGAGACCGCAATTTTTGGATGCCAGTGACTTATTAGTAACAGCAATGCTGCCTGTCATTGTTTTCATCTATTCATAAAGAAATAGGCTAGTTAATAGTCTGATTAAGCATATGTTGAGGGCATTATCTAACACAGGGGCATCAACAATAGATTTTTTTTACAAGAATAGGATATTCCCTAGAAAGAAGCAGATAGTCATTATAACAAAATGAGAACTTTGTTAAATTTCTTAGATTTATTTCAGAACTATTATTTGGAAATAATAATCACATTACTAAATGGGTACAATAACTTTTTCAGTGTTTAGGTTCCATAAAGATCCCAGTCTGAGTCCTGATCCCAGGAGTGTTGCTATAGACTGTTTATGTCTCTCCCGAGTTCATTAGTTGAAACCTACTCCCTAAGGTAATGGGGTCTGGAAGTGGTGACTTTGGGAGTTGATTAGGTGGTGAGGGCAAAGCACTATTGAATGGGATTAATGCCCTTATAAAAGAGACCCTGGAGAGCTCCCTCAATTCTTCTGCCATGTAAGTTTATAGCAAAAAGACAGTCATCTATGAGCTAGGAAGTGGGTACTTCCCAGACACTGAATCTACCAGCACCTTGATCTTGGACTTTTCAGGCTCCAGAACTGTGATAAATAAATGGTTGTGTTTTATAAGGCACTCAGTCTGATACTTCTGTTATGGCAGTTGTGCAGAATAAAACAGGTGTCTTAGCAGTGTTTGGATGTCATGTCATGATCAGACTCTACTCCATTGTTTTTGAAGTTCTGTTCAAATTTGCTTGGGCAATTAGGTCAAGTTTGCCCTAGAAATTGGCATATTTTCTCACTCATCTCTAAACTGTAAGTCTTACATTTCCCTTGCCATCTCCCACATAAATACCCTGGGTAGCCCAAATGAGGTCTTCAAAATTTGGTTTTTCAATTTTTGCAGTAATTATAATTTTTTAAGTTGTTTTCTGAGTTCCACTCTATTGGAATCATTGTTTGAGTTATTTAATTAACTTCATTATGATTCAGTTTTTTTCATCAGACAAATTGAAATAGTATATAATACCTACTGCACAGGACTG
>NW_023238831.1:0-1173 GCF_002007445.2 Ailuropoda melanoleuca | reverse complement strand
TAAATTTAAGGGAAATGAGAAGCCCTAGGCCCAGGAGAAAAATAAATCCTCCTTGGCATCCTGTTCTGAGAATATCTCCCAATGCTAACGCCTTTCGTTTCACTTTTGCATCCTCCCGGAGTCAGTTCAGTGTTCTAAAAATCAACAGGGTTTTGTATTCTGATGTCTATTACTTATCATACACCAGCTTTGAGTTACTTACAAATTAGCAAGCATGTCTTTTATATTTTCATTTACTTCTTTAATCCATTTTGGAGCCCAGAGATCATCAGAGTCATCTCAACCTATTTTTTAATTCTCTTTGGTACTCACTCTATATCTAGTCCCCTCCCAAAAAGGAAATTAGAGTCATCAAAGAGTACAAAAACCTGAGGGGCTAAGTGAAGGAAAGAACTAGGTAACATGCAAAAGTTAGTAATAGTGTGGCCAGAGAAAAACCAAAGTATGGTTTGGCGAATGGAGTAATTCAGGCCTGTTTTAAAATATGATGCAGGGCACCTGGGTGGCTCCGTCGGTTAGGTGTCCGACTCTTGATTTCAGCTCAGGTCCTGATCTCAAGGTCATGATATTGAGCCCCTGAGTCAGGTTCTGTGCTCAGCAGGGAGTCTGTTTGAGATTCTCTCTCTCCCTCTGCCCCTCCCCCCACCCGACACGCATGTGCACACACACTCTCTCTCTCAAATAAATAAATCTTTTAAAAAAACAAAATATGACGCAAAGCTTCTGCATAGCACTGAGCTTTCCAAAGTACAGTCCGTGACCATGGATGGCAATGGGGTTGCTGAGTAAAGAACCAAAAACTTAGGAATCAGTAGTGCTACAGTTGGCTTAGGGCCACCCAGTCTAGACATTCATGTGAATCCAGATCTAAGAAACGTTAGGGTTGCAAGACATCCCTCTTTGCGCCCTTTGGCTCCTTCTGTAACCAGTCGAAATGAATAGGAGTGGGTTCACATCCTTCATTGTTACTACATTTAACCTCAATCATCAGGGCAAAGCTGAAATAAGTGAAGGACTCTTCCTTATCGGCCAACCTTCTCCTTGAAGGCATATACATACATGCATAGAGATATATGTATATAGATAGATAGATTTATTATATTATTGTATACAAATACATATATAAATTTAAGGGAAATGAGAAGCCCTAGGCCCAGGAGAAAAATAAATCCT
>NW_023238830.1:0-1173 GCF_002007445.2 Ailuropoda melanoleuca | reverse complement strand
CCCCCCCCAGGAAGGTGGCTCCCCCACCTCTCCCTCAGGAATGTGTCCCCCACCACACCCTCTGCCACCTCAGTCAGGTGCTTCCCCTCAGGCAGGCACCCACTCCCAACCTCAGACCCTCACCCCTCCCTGTACACGGCAGTCCTCCACTCTCAGGCACGTGGCCTTCCTCACCCTCAGGGAGCCACCCTTGTCAGGCAGGTGCCAGGCTCCTCCTCACTCCGGCTCCCCCTCCAAGCAGGCGACACCACCTCTCCCATGCAGGGACATGTGACCCTGAGCGCTGATGAGTGATCCTGGCCCTGAAAAGGCATGTGGGGCATCCAGGGAGACACGCTGCCGGGGCAGGGGGAGCGGTTTCCCAAGGACCCTGGACACAGAGTTGGGGGTGCAGGTGGGGCCCCATGGGAACATAGCACAGAGGCAGGCACTTGCTGGTGCCTGGGGGGCCATCCTGGAGGAGAGTGCCAGGGTCTGGACTCAGCTGTTGGGGGGTGCCCAATCCGTGGCCTGCACTTCGGGGCCACCTGATTCCGTAGAGGTGGGGTGGGTGGCAGACTGTTCCTGGGGGACACTGTGGCCCCTGTGCAAGTGAGGTTTCTGGCATCTTCCACACTGTAGTCATCCCCTTCCCCTCATGTTTGTCTAGACACTGGTGGGAGCAAGAAATACCCGGAAGGACAATGTTCTGGCACTTTCCCCAAGTTGCTCTGGAGATTGATGAGTACATGAGAAGAAGCATCTGGGGATGCAGGGACCTAGGATGAGCTCCAGGTGGAGGCGGCCAGGACCTGGCTGACTTGCTGAGCTCTGCCTGATGGAGAGCAGGCAGGATGACTTCCCGCACGATGAAGGCACCAGTGGCGAAACCGTCGTGCTGGGAAAGGCCTGCCCCTGGTCCCTGGGTGGAGCAGCTTGGGGCCCTGCTGGGCGGGGATGCAGGTGCAGGAGGGGACAGGAGCCGAGAGGTGCGTGCAGGTGGCTGGTGCACGCTGACCCTCCCCAAGGAGCCGTGCTCTCTGCTCACGTGGGCCCTGTAGACACACATCGTGTGAGGGGCGCCCTGTAGAAATGCAGCCTGCTGACATGTAGCCGCTGTCTCCTCACCTACAGGTTCAAGTTCCTGCAGGAAATGATGCTTCTCTGTGCCTTGCTCCTAGCCATCGGCTGGCC
>NW_023238829.1:0-1173 GCF_002007445.2 Ailuropoda melanoleuca | reverse complement strand
TGTTCCCTCTCTCGCTGGCTGTCTCTATCTCTGTCACATAAATAAATAAAATCTTAAAAAAAAAAAAAAAGGAAGGCAAATAGGTATGATCTCTGCTTTGAAGACCAGGAAACTGAGGCCCGGATGCGTGAATTCCAAGTCTGAGATAGAGCCAGAACTATCATCCGACTTAATGCCCAAGACACCCGGAGACGCTCGGGTGAGAATGTCTTGGAGGGCTTGCATTCCTGAGCCCTGCCCCAGACCCACCGTACCAACACATATGCGTGTGGGAGAGAGTATGTGCAATTTCTAGAAACTCCTCAGGGGACTAAAAGTTTGAGGATCATTTCAAGTGCGTCCACTGTGGTTACCTGAGGCTAAATAGCAACAGAATATGCCTACTTAAAATTTAATTTTAAGGGGGGGAGGCAGACTTTTAAGTTCAAGATGGCTAAACAAAAGAAAACCTCAAAGAAATTGTAATTAATACTCTCAGAGAGATACAATACTACATTTATTGAACTAGAATAGGATGGTATTTCATTTTAAAAGGAATGATAACACTGAAAAATAAACAAAATTCTCAGTGACAGTGCTTTTTAACCCAAAATATTGGCCTAGCCACACTATCAATTAAATATACATAAAGACATTTTCAGACTTTCAAAGTAAAAAATGAACCGACTTGCAAATAAACACACAAAGGATTGTGTCCTTTCTCGGAAAGCTACTGTGTATCGCACCTAGAAATCAACCAGCTCAGACCTGAGCAGGGGACAAAGGACAGAGGAATGTGGGATGGAGATCTCCGGGAAAACAATGGACAGGATACCTGCGAACCTATGGAAAATTGTACTAAGAGGCATTGTATGGAGCTATAGGGGAAGCCTTGCCCAGACAGAGAAAATGAAACAAATGAGAAGGAATGAGGCAGGGCTGCCTGGCTGGCGCAGTCAGAGGCATGCGACTCTTGATGTCGGGGTCCTGAGTTGGAGCCCCACGTTGGGTGTAAAGATTACTTAAAAATAAAATCTTAGGGGTGCCTGGGTGGCGCAGTCGTTAAGCGTCTGCCTTTGGCTCAGGGCATGATCCCAGCGTTTTGGGATCGGACCCTGCATCGGGCTTCTCCGCTAGGAGCCTGCTTCTCCCTCTCCCACTCCCCCTGCTTGTGTTCCCTCTCTCGCTGGCTGT
>NW_023238828.1:321-6195 GCF_002007445.2 Ailuropoda melanoleuca | reverse complement strand
AATGTGCCTTGGATGCATCCAGCACTTAAAACCAAGAAACAAAGTGCGAAGATAAAGCCCTTGAATTCACATCTGGGTTATAGACCGTGGAACAAAAATCAAGGTGCTTTTTTACCGTGAGTGAAACATGATCAGCACAGCACTGAGAAACAAAATTTGGCCAAACCAGCCTCCAATGCAATGTTTGCTTCATGGGTAAATCCCATCAAAACTGCTGGTGGCAATGGAACGAAAATGCCTAAATCATTTCTGTCAGAAACAACACTGTGCTGTGGCCGTCGTAGCACTATCATCATCCTTGGTGAATAGGGAAACATGAGGGAAAGTGTCCCTGGAATCCTGGCGAGAGTGCCAAATAGTGGTTTCGGAGACACCACACAATCCAGGGAAATATCAACGAACATCATCTCACTTTAATAAGGGTGTATAAATGATACAGTTCAAGAATTTCGAGGACTCAGTGCCCTTTTTTTTGTATTAAAGAATAGCTTCCAGGAAAACCCCTCCAGCTAACATCCGCGTTTTCAAAAGGGACCCAGATTCCCCATTGCGTGAATGTGCCTTGGAAATATCCAGCACTTAGAACCAAGAAACAAAGAGCGAAGATAAAGCCCTTGAAGTCACATCGGCGTTGTGGAACGTGGAACAAAATCAAGGTGCTTTGTTACCGTTTGTAAAATACAATAAACACAGCACGGAGAAACAAAATTTGGCCAAACCAGCCTCCAATGCAATGTTTGCTTCATAGGTAAATCTTATCAAAACTGCTGGTGGCAATGGAACGAAATGCCTAAAACATTTCTGTCAGAAACAACACTGTACAGTGGCCGTATTAGCACTATCATCATCCTTCGTGAATAGGGAAACATGAGGGAAAGTGTTCACGGAAGCCTGAAGAGAGTGCCACATAGGGTCTCTGAGGCACCACACAATCCAGGCAAATAACAACGAACATCATCTCACTAAAATAAAGAATATAAATGAAAAAGTTCAAGAATTTCGAGGACCAGACCCTTCTTATTGGTATTAAAGAAGAGCGTACAGGATAACACCTTCAGCTATCAATCGAGTTTCCTTTGGGAACCAGATTCCCCATTGTATGAATGTGCTTTGGATACATCAGCACTTAGAACCAAGAAACAAAGTGCAAAGATAAAGCCCTTGAAGTCACATCGGCCTTATAGAACGTGGAACAAAAATCAAGGTGCTTTGTTACCGTGAGTGAAACACGATCAGCACAAAACTGAGAAACAAAATTTGGCCAAACCAGCGTCCAAGGAAATGTTTGCTTAATGGGTAAATCCTATCAAAACTGCTGGTGGCATTGGAACGAAAATGCCTCAATCATTTTGTCAGAAAAAACACTGTGCAATGGCCTTCATAGCACTATCATCATCCTTCGTGAATAGGGAGACATAAGGGAAAGTGTTCAAGGAAGCCTGATGAGAGTACCACATAGTGGTCTCTGAGACACCACACAATCCAGGGAAATATCAACGAACATCATCTCAGTTAAATAAGGGAGTCTAAATGAAAAAGTTCAAGAATTTCGAGGACTCAGTGCCCTTCTTATTGGTATTAAAGAAGAGAGTCCCGGAAAACTCCTCCAGCTAACATCCGTGTTTCCTTGGGACCCAGATTCCCCATTGGGTGAATGTGCCTTGCAAATATCCAGCACTTAGAACCAAGAAACAAAGAACGAAGATAAAGCCCTTGTTATCACATCGGCATTAGAGAACGTGGAACAAAAATCAAGGTGCTTTGTTACCGTAAGTGAAACACGATGAGCACAGCACTAGAAACAAAATTTGGCCAAACCAGCCTCAAATGCAATATTTGTTTAATGGGTAAATCACATCAAAACTGCTGGTGGCAATGGATCAAAAATGCCTCAATCATTTCTGTCACAAACAGCACTGTGCAGTGGCCTTCATAGCACTATCATCATCCTTCCTGAATAGGGAAACATGAGGGAAAGTGTTCACGGAAGCCTGACGAGAGTGCCACATAGTGGTCTCTGAGACACCACACAATCCAGGGAAATATCAACGAACATCATCTCCCTTAAATAAGGGAGTATAAATTAAATGTTCAAGAGTTTCGAGGACTCAGCTCCTTTCTTATTGGTATTAAAGAAGAGCGTCCAGGATAACACCACCAGCTAACATCCACGTTTCCTTGGGACCTAGATTCCCCATTGGGTAAATGTGCCTTGGAAATATCCAGCACTTAAAATCAAGAAACAAAGTGTGAAGATAAAGCCCTTGAAGTCACATCGGCCTTAGAGATCGTGGAACAAAAATCAAGGTGCTATGTTACCGTGAGTGAAACACGATCAGCACAGCACTGAGAAACAAAATTTGGCCAAACCAGGGTCTAATGAATGATTGCTTCATGGGTACATCCCATCAAAATNGCCTAAACCATTTCTGTCAGAAACAACACTGTGCAGTGGCTTTCATAGCACTATCATCATCCTTCGTGAATAGGGAAACCTGAGGGAATGTGTTCATGGAAGCCTGACGAGAGTGCCACATAGTGGTGTCTGAGACACCACACAAACCAGGGAAATATCAACGAACATCATCTCACTTAAATAAGGGAGTATAAATGAAAAAGTTCAAGAATTTCGAGGACTCAGTGCCCTTCTTATTGGTATTAAAGAAGAGCGTCCAGGAAAACACCTAAAGCTAATATTCGCGTTTTCAATAGGGACACAGATTCCCCATTGGGTGAATGTGCTTTGGAAATATCCAGCACTTAGAACCAAGAAACAAAGAGCGAAGATAACGACCTTGAAATCACATCGGCATTATAGAACGTGGAACAAACATCAAGGTGCTTTGTTACCGTGAGTGAAACACGATGAACTCAGCACTGAGAAAAAAATTTGGCCAAACCTGCCTCCAATACAATGTTTGGTTCATTTATAAATCCCATCAAAACTGCTGGTGGCAATGGAACGAAAATGCCTAAACCATTTTTGTCAGAAACAACACTGTGAAGTGGCCGTCTTACACTATCATCATCCTTCATGAATAGGGAAACATGAGGGAAAGTGATCACGGAAGCCTGACGAGAGTGCCACTTATTGGTCTCTGAGACACCACACAATCCAGGGAAATATCAACGAACATCATCTCACTTAAATAAGGGAGTATAAATGAAAAAGTTCAAGAATTTCGAGGACTCAGTGCCCTTCTTATTGGTATTAAAGAAGAGCGTCCAGGAAAACACCTAAAGCTAATATTCGCGTTTTCAATAGGGACACAGATTCCCCATTGGGTGAATGTGCTTTGGAAATATCCAGCACTTAGAACCAAGAAACAAAGAGCGAAGATAACGACCTTGAAATCACATCGGCATTATAGAACGTGGAACAAACATCAAGGTGCTTTGTTACCGTGAGTGAAACACGATGAACTCAGCACTGAGAAAAAAATTTGGCCAAACCTGCCTCCAATACAATGTTTGGTTCATTTATAAATCCCATCAAAACTGCTGGTGGCAATGGAACGAAAATGCCTAAACCATTTTTGTCAGAAACAACACTGTGAAGTGGCCGTCTTACACTATCATCATCCTTCATGAATAGGGAAACATGAGGGAAAGTGATCACGGAAGCCTGACGAGAGTGCCACTTATTGGTCTCTGAGACACCACACAATCCAGGGAAATATCAACGAACATCATCTCACTTAAATAAGGGTGTCTAAATGAAAAATTTCAAGAATTTCGAGGACTCAGCGCCCTTCTTATTGGTATTAAAGAAGAGCGTCCTGGATAACACCTCCAGCAAACATCCGCATTTCCTTGGGACCCAGATTCCCCATTGGGTAAATGTGCCTTGGAAGCATCCAGCACTTAGAACCAAGAAACAAAGTGCGAAGATAAAGCACTTGAGGTCACATCGGCCTTATAGAACGAGGAACAAAATCAAGGTGCTTTGTTACCCTGAGGGAAACACGATCAGCACAGCACTGAGAAACAAAATTTGGCCAAACCAGCCTCCAATACAATGTTTGTTTCATGGGTAAATAACATCAAAACTGCTGGTGGCAATGGAACATAAATGCCTAAACCATTTCTGTCAGAAACAACACTGTGCAGTGGCCGTCTTAGCACTATCATCATCCTTTGTGAATAGGGAAACATGAGGTTAAGTGTTCACGGAAGCCTGACGAGAGTGCCACATAGTGGTCTCTGAGATACCACATAATCCAGGGATATATCAACGAACATCATCTCACTTAAATAAGGGAGTCTAAATGAAAAAGTTCAAGAATTTCGAGGACTCAGCGCCCTTCTTATTGGTATTAAAGAAGAGCGTCCAGGATAACACCTTCAGGTATCATACGAGTTTCCTTTGGGAACCAGANCTTTGATCCAGCACTTAGAACCAAGAAACAAAGTGCGAAGATAAAGCACTTGAGGTCACATCGGCCTTATAGAACGAGGAACAAAATCAAGGTGCTTTGTTACCCTGAGGNTTACCGTGAGTGAAACACGATGAGCACAGCACTGAGAAACAAAATTTGGCCAAACCAGCCTCCAATGCAATGTTTGCTTCATGGGTAAATCCCATTAAAACTGCTGGTGGCAATGGAACGAAAATGCCTAAACCATTTCTGTCAGAAACAACACTGTGCAGTGGCCGTCTTAGCACTATCATCATCCTTTGTGAATAGGGAAACATGAGGTTAAGTGTTCACGGAAGCCTGACGAGAGTGCCACATAGTGGTCTCTGAGATACCACATAATCCAGGGATATATCAACGAACATCATCTCACTTAAATAAGGGAGTCTAAATGAAAACGTTCAAGAATTTCGAGGACTCAGCGCCCTTCTTATTGGTATTAAAGAAGAGCGTCCAGGATAACACCTTCAGGTATCATACGAGTTTCCTTTGGGAACCAGATTCCCCATTGGTTGAATTGCCTTGGAAGCATCCAGCACTTAGAACCAAGAAACAAAGTGCGAAGATAAAGCCCTTGAAGTCACATTGGCCTTATAGAACGAGGAACAAAAATCAAGGTGATTTGTTACCGTGAGTGAAACACGATCAGCACAGCACGGAGAAACAAAATTTGGCCAAACCAGCCTCCAATGCAATGTTTGCTTCATGGGTAAATCCCATCAAAACTGCTGGTGGCAATGGAACGAAAATGCCTAAACCATTTCTGTCAGAAACATCACTGTGCGGTGGCCGTCTTAGCAGTATAATCATTCTTCGTGAATAGGGAAACATGAGGGAAAGTGTTCAAGGAAGCCTGACGAGAGTGCCACAAAGTGGTCTCTGAGACACCACACAATCCAGGGAAATATCAACGAACATCATCTCACTTAAATAAGGGAGTCTAAATGAAAACGTTCAAGAATATCGAGGACTCAGCGCCCTTCTTATTGGTGTTAAAGAAGAGCGTCCAGGATAACACCTTCAGTGAACATCCGCATTTCCTTGGGACCCAGATTCCCCATTGGGTAAATGTGCCTTGGAAGCATCCAGCACTTAGAAGCAAGAAACAAAGTGCGAAGATAAAGCCCTTGAAGTCACATCGGCCATAGAGAATNCAAAGTGCGAAGATAAAGCCCTTGAAGTCACATCGGCCTTAGAGAATGTGGAACAAATTCAAGGTGCTTTGTTACCGTGAGTGAAACACGATGAGCACAGCACTGAGAAACAAAATTTGGCCAACCAGCCTCCAATGCAATGTTTGCTTCATGGGTAAATCCCATCAAATCTGCTGGCGGCAATGGAACGAAAATGCCTCTATCATTTCTGTCAGAAACAACACTGTGCATTGGCCGTCTTAGCATAATCATCATCCTTCGTGGATAGGGAAACATGAGGGAAAGTGTTCATGGAAGGCTGA
>NW_023238828.1:0-251 GCF_002007445.2 Ailuropoda melanoleuca | reverse complement strand
TTCGAGGACTCAGCGCCCTTCTTATTGGTATTAAAGAAGAGCGTCCAGGATAACACCTTCAGCTATCATCCGAGTTTCCTTTGGGACCCAGATTCCCCATTGTGTGAATGTGCCTTGGAAGCATCCAGAACTTAGAACCAAGAAACAAAGAGCGAAGATAAAGCCCTTGAAGTCACATCAGCCTTATAGAACGTGGAACAAAAATCAAGGTGCTTTGTTACCATGAGTGAAACATGATCAGCACAGCACTG
>NW_023238827.1:0-1173 GCF_002007445.2 Ailuropoda melanoleuca | reverse complement strand
CTGTGCCACCCAGGCGCCCCACATTTTCTTATCTTTCATAATGTATAATAAATTAAGAAATAAAAAACATAATATGAGCTCAGTAGCAAATGAGAGAGGAGATAAAAGTGGGGAAAGGCCATAAGCTAGCTCTCAGAAAAATCTATAATCCTTGGAAGGATGAAAACATAAGAATAGGAACCCAAAAAATTGGGGTGAAGGAAAATGCAGAGATAATAAAAATTGATTGTTACTCTTTCTTGGAGACTGCTTTTAATATTTTATTTGAATTAACTCAATCCTTCAATGAACAATAAGATTCTTATTATTACCTCGTTTTACAAACAAGGGGACCAAGTCTTAGTGACTTAAGCACATTGTACAAAGTCACAGAATGCTATTTGTGGAACCAGAGAGCACATTCAGGCAGTCTGCCAGGAAAGGTCATAGCTTGAAACATCATACTATTGTACACGATTTCTCTACCCTTTGACTTGGGTGGCCCTATGGCTTTTTTGACTGATTAAATACAAACACAAGACTTATGGAAACCATTATTCGTTTATTCCTTTAAGAAGCCAACCTTTAAGGAGCCCTAGGGAGGCCCAAATGGACCAAAATCCCAGCTCCCAGCTGTCAGCCCCAGCTGACCTCCCACCTGACAGCCAGTACAAGCTGGTTAGTGACAACCCACCATGTTACTGGAGATGAAGCAGCCATTTTTCATACTTCACCCCCAGCTGTTGGAGTTGTCCTGGCTAAAGCCTCGGGAATCATAAGGCAGATTTTGATCTGATTCTTAATTGAATGCTTTGGGAATATTAGGTTTGGTGTGAGTATATTTTTGCATGTGATTCGTTGTGGTCAGAGATTTCTCTTATCCACATGGTCCTCAACATTGTGACCTTGCCACTGCTCCATCAAGAGGTGAAGTCCTTTTTATGTTTTTCCTTTCTATTCCCTTGACTTTGACCTATCACTGTTTTGACCAATATAATAAGGTAGAAGAAAGTTCTGGGTATAGTCCTTTGCTGTACTGACAGTCTCTAGTTGCCTTCTCTTAAAACTCAGATGCCATGCTGTGAGGGAGTCACGGAGAGAACCACATGGAGAACCACATGAAGCCTTCAACTGAAGTTTCTGGACTATTGTGTGATTGAAGGAGACATACTGAGTTTTCCAGCTTAGCTGTGT
>NW_023238826.1:0-1173 GCF_002007445.2 Ailuropoda melanoleuca | reverse complement strand
TGCTTGTGTTTCCTCTCTCGCTGGCTGTCTCTATCTCTGTCAAATAAATAAAAATAAAATCTTTAAAAAAATAAAAATAAAAGAGATATTGATATCTGGGTCCTGTTTTGAGTGGCTCTGATTTTAATAGGACCTGGTTTCTTGCTTGCTTGCTTTCTTTAATTTTAATTTTTTATTTATTTGATTTCATTTTTTAGAAGTTGCCCGAGTGATTATACGGTGCAGCCAGGGATGGTGAAGAATAGTAATCCAGTATTCAAGATTCTTAAACTTTCTTTGATAATGAGAAATTGCTCATGCTTCTGGAGATACTCCTGTTAACATTTGGACATGGGTAGAATGGCATATTTAGCTAATGAGTATACTGGCAAACCTGAGTTGAGACTTTCTAGTGTTCCATGGAGTTGCAGTTTTTCTGGGCTCCTCCTTAACTTGTTTTGCCATTCCCCTGGTTCTTCAGGGGCACTGTGCAACTACAGGATCAGAAATGGTAAGAGGTAATAGCATCCAGTAATTCCTTGTTGCTAGAGCCTATGAGGAACTTGGAAGTTTTCAGAAATGGAAATTGAAAGCAGAAAGCTGACTGTAGGTGTGCCCTTGTATATGTGGGTAAGGTACAAACTGGTGTGTGTGTGTGTGTGTGTGTGTGTGTGTGTGTGTAGGGGGAAGACCAGAGAATAATACATAAGGTGGACAGAATCTGATATAAGTAGAGCAAGATAATAGTGATTTTGTATGTATCTCTGTTAAATAAGAATTACTACTGGATTTTTGAGGAAGGCATTATTAATATTTTGTCCTGGTAAAGGGATGATTTATAGAAATTCCATTTTAATCTGGTTACACTCTTATAATTAAAAAATTTTTTACTTTATAAATAGACCCTTTTCTCCCTTGGCTGTGGAGTAGTAACCCTCTAAAGGAAGGTATCATCTTGGTATTTGTGGGGTGCTTGTTTGAATGTAATGTAAATTAAGAGTATAGTATTTTTTTTTTTTAAGAGTATACTATTCTTATAACCTAATAGGTCTTGTGAGATCCTATGTAGTATAGCACAAAGGGCTATTAAAAGAAGGGGTTAGGGGCGCCTGGGTGGCTAGTCGTTAGGCATCTGCCTTCGGCTCAGGGCATGATCCCGGTGTTATGGGATCGAGCCCCACATCAGGCTCCTCT
>NW_023238825.1:0-2070 GCF_002007445.2 Ailuropoda melanoleuca | reverse complement strand
GTGGAGCTTAGATCAATAAAACAGTTTACATATGTTGGCAGATATGAAGGGAGAATTTAAACAGGGGAGAGGCAAAAGAACTTCATCTTTGAGCTCTTTCTCATAAAGATGATGTCTTTAGGAAACAAAGATAAAATTTTAAGTCATAGTATTACAAATATTTGTAAGAGGAACAGACTCTTATTTTAACAATAAAGAAACCATGAAGAAAAGTTAAATGCCTTTCCTGGGCTTTATGACAATATAATAGTAAACTTGGTAATAAAGCAGTCTTCTTCCATTGGATTCTTACTTACTTTCTGTTTCTGATGGGTTCAATGAGATAATTTATCCATGAATATGTTAAAAATCTTCTCTGGAAATTTATAAGAGCTCTGCAAATGTTCACTGAAATCTTTCTATAATGTCACTTATATGTGATATAATTTTTACATGTTCTTTCAGTAAGGATATTCCTAAGGCTGAATTCTAAATGACTAAATTGTGTGTGTGTGTGTGTGTGTGTGTGTTTAACACACTGTCATCCCAGAGCCAGTGCTTCCTTAATTTTAGCTATTATCTTTAAGATTATATGGATAGATAGACAAATATGTAGATAAGTATATGCCTTCTGGATGATATAATAGTCTCAATTTGATTGCTATATAATATCAAAAAAGAAAGTGTTATTTTCGACACCTATGACTTCAGTGGTATTTTGCTATGATCTCTAATATCCTATAATTATCTTTCAAACCAACATACCAATGAAGATGGAAAGAATAGTACAGATAAGTTTTCATAGAGGAACCAAAGTCTGTGAAAGTGGATTCTTGTACCTTTTGCTTAAATAGAATCATACTTTCTCTTTTTTTCCCCTTGATATAGGTAGGTTTTCAGGACATGGATGTGGCCAATAAGTCTGTTTCTGAATTTGTTTTGCTGGGACTCTCTAGTTCCTGGGAACTACAGCTGTTTTTTTTTCATGGTGTTCTCACTGTTTTATGTAGCAACAATGCTTGGTAACAGCCTCACAGTCATCACTGTCTAGCCGACCCTCACCTGCACTCGCCTATGTATTTCCTGCTCACCAAACTTTCCATCATTGATATGTCACTTGCTTCCTTTGCCACCCCTAAGATGATTACAGACTACCTCACTGGACACAAAACCATCTCCTTTAATGGCTGTATCACCCAGATATTTTTTCTACACCTTTTTACTGGCACTGAAATTATTTTACTTATGGCCACGTCCCTTGATAGGTATGTTGCGATATGCAAGCCTCTCCGCTATGCTTCAATCATAAGCATAGCGTGTGTGTTGCCCTCGTGTGTGTTGCCCTCGTGGTGTGTGTTGCCCTCGTGGTGACTTCCTGGGCTGTAGGGGTGTGTGTTGCCCTTGTGGTGACTTCCTGGGCTGTAGGAGTCATGCATCCAATAAGCCGGGTCATCTTTGCTCTCACATTACCATTCTGTGGTCCCAATGAAGTAGACTGCTCTTTCTGTGACCTTCCTATGGTGTTCCAGCTGGCCTGTGTGGACACTTATGTTCTGGGCCTCTTTATGATCTCAACTAGTGGCATAATGGCCTTATCCTGCTTTACTCTTTTATTCGATTCTTATGTTATTGTCCTGGTCACTATCCAGCATCATTCTTCAAAAGGATCATCTAAGGCTTCGACCTGCACAGCTCATTTCATTGTTGTCTTCATGTTCTTTGGGCCATGCATCTTCATCTGTATGTGGCCACTAAACAGTTTCCTTATAGATAAGCTCCTGTCTGTGTTTTATACCATCTTTACTCCCATTCTGAACCCAATAATCTATAACTGAAGGAATCAAGAAGTGAAGGCAGCTATGAGGAAACTGAAAAATAGGCTTCTAAATCCCAACAAGACAACTCCTTTGCTTTATTTTTAGTCTTAAATTCTAGTTCTTGTTTTAACTTTCTAGGCATTATATGCTACAGTTTTTGTGTACATAGCATTGTGACGACTTTTATTTCTGGAGTTTTCATAAAATTGTAATTGAATCAAATTGCAATCAAATTGTATATATTAAAATTACTCTCATATGGTTAAAATACATG
>NW_023238824.1:0-1173 GCF_002007445.2 Ailuropoda melanoleuca | reverse complement strand
GTGTGTGTGTGTGTGTGTGTGTGAATTTGAAGAGAAGACAATACTTACTGTGAGGTATTATGTCCTAGGCATCATGCTGAAGATTTCACATAAATTATCTCATTTAATCATCACAACCGTCCTGTAGTAGACATTCTCATACTCCTTGTAGGGATGGAAACCAACATGATAGGCACCCACTCCCCCAGGACACGGTGACTTATTAACTTCCCCTTCTCCTTCCCCAGCCTCATCTTTCTTAAGCAACTGCATCAGCACATATATGACATAAGGGGTGCTAGAAAAGGCAGATGGCCCTCCCCTTCTTCGGGGGCTGTTATGAGTCTGTTACATATCCCTTCTTCAATTCACTGTCCTTCCCTTTCCCTCTCCTAACACAATTGTCCTGCTCTCATTATTTCTTGCCTTGGCAACTGTCATTTTCTCCTAAGGAGCCTTTCTACCTCTGGTGCTTCCCCTCTCCACCTCCTCCTCCACGCTACCCTCGGGGCTTGAAGATCACAAATCTAACAATGTACTTCTCCTGTCGTGGGAGGTTCCCACTCATGGGCAGAATAATGCCCGAAGTTTTCTCAGCTTCACCACCAGCCCTTCACTCCCGGCCCTCCCTCAGCAACCCATGCCCTGGCCTGCCGTTCTTAAACATGTTCACCTCTAGGTGAAATTTCCATCACAACCTATCTTCCGACTGAATGCCCAATTCCCTGCTTTCCTCTCGGTCCCCCACTCAACAGCACCATGCCTGGCTCACGGCTAATGCTCAAAACAGCAATTCCTCTTCTTCTTGCCTTCTTTCTTGTGTTCCCACAGCATTTTGTTTATGACCCGACACAACTTTAAATCACAGTTGTTCACTTACCTGCCTCCCCAGGCAGACGGAGACTCGCATCCAGGTATTTCTTACCACCTCACTGCCTGGCATAAGGTCCAGCATATTGCAGTCCCTAGCAAAGGTGTCTGGAATAAATAAGGACTTTGGCAGACAGGTAGTACAGCCTAATTATGCAAACACAGGCCCTGGGTTTCCTGGACCACATTCTGGAGGTACGTGAGCCGTGTGGTTTTAGCAGTAGTCTTTGACAATGGACATCTCATTTGTACAGGAGACACTCTTTCCATTAAAAGATTTTTGTACCAAACTTTCACCATTCTGTAAACTAGGGCTCCAAATAC
>NW_023238823.1:0-1173 GCF_002007445.2 Ailuropoda melanoleuca | reverse complement strand
TCATTCCCAAGATCCTTAAAATTAGACCATAAAGCAATAAAACTCAACAGTGGTCCATGTGGTGGTTAATTTTATGTGTCAACTTGACTGGCCACCAGGTGCCCAGATTCAACATTATTCTGGGTGTGGTTATGAGGGTATTTCTACATGAGAGTTGTATTTGATTTTGTAGACTCAGTAGATTGTCTTCTCCAGTGTGGATATCATGCAATCCATTGAGGTCCTGAATAGAACAAATATGCTGAGAAAGGAGAATTTTGCCCCTTTTTTGCCTGCCTGATTCTTGAGCTCTTGTGTTCAAACTGGGATTACATCATTGGCTCTCCTGGTTCCCAGGTCTGTGGATCAGAATGAATTACACCACAAGATTTACTGGGGGTCCAGCTTGCAGAAAGCAGATAGTGAGACTTTTCAGGCTTACATCATGTGAGTCAATTTCTCATAATAAATTCTATTTCTCTGATATGAAATAGAAGCACGATTCATTTTTGTGTGTTACCGCGTGCCCTGCAACTTTGTTTAATGCATTTATTAGCCCTAGAGCTTTCTTGTGGATTCTTTTCCACTTTCTATATATAGGATCATGCCATCTGTGAGTAGAGATTTTAAAAAATTTCTTCCTTTACAATTTGGATACCTTTTATTTCTCTTGCCTGTCTAATTGCTCTGGCTAGAACTTACACTAAAATGTTGAATCACGTGAAAGAGGACATTCTTGTCATATTCTTGATATTAAGGGGAAAACTTTCATTTTTTCAGTATTGAGTATGATGCTAGCTATGGGTTTTTTATAAATATCCTTTATCGTGAGGAAGTTCTTTTTTTCTTAAGCTTCTGAATGTTTTTCTCATGAAATATTGTTGGATTTCTTTTTCAAATTACTTCTTCATCAGTTGAGATGATGACTTTTCCCCCTTCATTCCATTAATGTGATATATTAGATTGTATGAATTTTCTTACATTGAATCACCCTTGCATTCTTGGGATAAATTCCACTTGCCTATGGTATCTAATAATTTTTGTATCCTATTGGATTTGGTTTGCTAATATTTTTTGAGGATTTTTGACTTTATATTTATAAGGGAAACAGTGTGTGTACATTTCTTTTTCTGGGTAATGCTGGCCTTATAGAATGACTTATGAAGTGTTTTCTCCTCTTCTAATTTTTTTTTT
>NW_023238822.1:0-1173 GCF_002007445.2 Ailuropoda melanoleuca | reverse complement strand
TAAAGCATTTACTGATTGACCTGTATTTGTTAGACTCTATTTTAAATTCTTTTTTCTATAAATACCTTTCTTTTATTTTTATTTATCATTAATATTTTATTTACTTAAGCTCCTCACTCGATGCAGTAAGTAATGTTGTAAGTGATGTTTTATTGAGAAGGGGAGAAAAGAGATTGGTGCCCTGAGGCCAAGTGATTAGGAAACTGACTTGATGATTACAAGGGGGAGGAAGGTGATAAGGGCATGAGAGTCAGGGGAGAATGTTTACATGAATTTTCCATTTGGGCGGGAGAGTAGTAGTTTGTGGTCAGACCTCCTTGACCTTAGAGAACAGGAGACAGAGTTTCTAGCACACAGCAGTAGGTTACCTAGTAGATATTTTGGTTTTATTAGGTATCATTCTGTCACGTACTGATCTAAAATATGATATAAAATTTTAGAATTTCTGGAAAGTTCTTTTTTTTCTTGACAAAGTAGTATACTTAATCTTTCTGATTTAGGTAATTGATGATCTTGAAAGTCCTGATAAGGGCTTTTTGTAAGATGAAGGGTTTTCTTTAGAGTGAACAAATTCTTAAAATCATAAGCAGTTACATGCACCATACATACCTTGTACATATTGTACCTTATGAACTATGATCTACTTCTGTTGATTCTTCTAGGCTTCCTATTTGTAAATATATCATCTATCTTACTTGAATAAAAATGTGAATGGAGTTAGCATTCATTGTACTTAAACAAGTTGAAATGTTATTTATAGTGAGTGAAATGTTTGTGGTAGTCAAAAACTAATCAGTAGGCTTCTTTGGTTTGTATATTGAGAAATAAATTACTTGTTTTTTATTAAGTAGAATTGCTTTAGTTTAGATACCAGGAGAGAAGGAAACCTCACTTATTGTAGTGCAGTACTATCTACTAGTTTAAAAGTGTGGGCCCTAGAGCCACACTGCCTGCATTGGAGTCCTGGCTCTAGCTGTTTGACTTGGGACAAATTACTCTTTTTGCGTTGTTTTTTTCATTTGTACAATTAGGATGGTGATAGCACTCTTCTCTAGCAAAGAAATGTACCTGTAACACTTATGTAGTTTCGTTTTTCCTTTGAAATAAAGTACCATTTACTTACACTGTGAATGAACTAAAATTGAACTTTTTTTTTTTTTTTTTTTTTTTTTT
>NW_023238821.1:0-1172 GCF_002007445.2 Ailuropoda melanoleuca | reverse complement strand
ACACACACACACACACACACACACACACACACAACTGCAACAATACTTCTACTTGCTATCTGCAGAGCATTGTGGAATTTTCTCTTTCATAAAAAAACAATGCTGGTCCAAAACCTTAGTTTGAAAACTCTCCACTATATCCTGGAGGAGACCATGTTGATCTTCCCAGGAAGGTGGGCAAGTGAAAAAGATTAAGGACCATCTAAATTCCTCATCCTGGTTATTCTTTCGTGAGCTGGTCCCCTTCCACCTTCCCATTCTCAGCCACTTCACACATCCTCAGTCAAGCCGCATCCTCTGGCTCAGCACAGGGTCAGTCCTGCCTGTCACTTTAGCCTTACAAGGCTCCTCCTTTTGAGGGAAAGCTCTGTTTTATCTACCTCTGTGGCTATCAATCCAAACAGTAACATTCCTTCCAGCCCAAGTACAACCTGCCCTGGACATTCTGTCCCACATTGTTCTCTTCCTTTTCTATCTCCCTGAGCTTAATATCTGATCCTGCATGTGGTGACACAGATTCTGTCTTGCGTTATTGCACGTGTGAGGCCATGCCTCTGCAGTGAGATCGCGAGCATTCGAGTGGCTGTGTGTGAGTAATGGGCTGCCTCATTCTATCCATAGAGGATAGAGGGTCCTTCACCATAAGAGCATAGACCACAGCATACCGATAAAAAAGAAATAGGAATCAAGAATGTGGACCAGGAAAAACTTAAATAAAAGAAAAAGTTCAAGGCCATGGCGAGAAAAAAAGAGAACATCAACTTTCACATCATGAAGGGCCACATCAATGTTATCGTTGAGCTCTGAATTTAGCTGGGAAGCTTCCTGACCATCAAAGGTAAAAGGGGATTAAAGTTAGACATATCGACCAATGGAATAGAATAGAGAGCCCAGAAATAAACCCTCGAATATATGGTCAAATGATTTTCAACAAGGGAGCCAAGATCATTCGATGGGGGAAAAGACAAGTCTTTTCAACAAATGGTGCGGGAAAAACTGGATATCCACATGCAAAAGAATGAAATTGGAAGTTACCTTACACCATATACAAAAATTAACTCAAAATGAATTAAATACCTAAAACTATAAAAATCCTAGAAAAAACATAGGGGATAACTTTGCAACATTGGATTTGGCAATTATTTCTTAGATACGCCACCATAAAAAAAAAA
>NW_023238819.1:0-1172 GCF_002007445.2 Ailuropoda melanoleuca | reverse complement strand
TAAAGTAATTTCAAATTGCATTAAAATATACCCTCTTCACGTGAAATGGGTACTTCTATCAATGTTGGATGTGAAAGTTGGTTTTCTTTTCTGGGAAGTATTTAGACTATATGGATCAAGAAAGAACCCTTAAATCTTTTGACTCTGTAATGCCCCTTTTAGGAGTTAACATAAACTTAAAAAGTTGTTGAAATTTGGACAAAATGTTTTAACAGAGATAGTCGTCATCACGTTATTTATGATAGTCCAAAATTGGAAGCACCTAAATATCAAGTTAATAGGAAGATGTTTAAAGAATGGCAAAGCTCTGTGATAGAGTTTTATGTAGCCATTATAAAAGGTATCTTCAAAGACAACTTTGTGCTTATGATGTTAAAGGAATAAAAAGCAAAGGTCACAGGCCCATTATGCTCTCCAAAAAGATAAAATTGAACCAGGGCTAAAATCACAATTAGGTTAAGGTGCATAAAATAAAATGGGAAGGAAATAGACTCTGTCTTTTGGCAGAGTGGTATTAACACCTGGACCCCATGTCTCTCAATTATTTAATTAAATTAAATTATTTAATTAAAAATTAAAAATTTTGGCTTTATTTGCAGTGTGTCTCTACATTTTATTGTATTTCAAAGGGAGTTGGTGATAAAATCCATGAACGATGTTCCTCCCTAGGATATTGGCGTGCCTGGGATTTCCATGTCTAAAGTCACTTGTTTGGATTAAGGTGGTAAGGACATCCAGAAGGTCCATATCTAGACTGTCACGGTGAGGGTGTGGCCAGCAACAGTCATCACTCCCTTACGGGGGATTTGTCATCGGGTGGCGTAGGTGCTGGAAAGCGACTGAGTGGGTGTCTGCAGCTTGTGGGGAGGCAAGAAAGGACAGGCCAGAGCCAAGGTTTCTTGGTAGGTGGGTTAGAGGGGCGTCTGGTGGCCCCTGAAAAAACACTGAGGATGGGCCAGGCGAGGGTGAGGATGATGTGCAGGGCAGAAGGCCTCTGGGGTTTGCCTCTGTTGGTTTATTTGAATTTCTGTAATTTCTGCCTGCTCCTGGCTCCCAGGCCAGGTCAAGCTGGCCCAGACTTCAGTCTTCCATGGACCATTCCGGAGGACACTGTGCTGCAGCATCCCAGGACTCCCCTTCTCTTGCCCAGGTGGGGTTGTGGTAATAGTGGT
>NW_023238818.1:0-1172 GCF_002007445.2 Ailuropoda melanoleuca | reverse complement strand
GTGTCCTAAAGGACACGCACGTCTGTATATATGAAGTGGGCAGTTGAGCTGGCGAGAGCAGACGACCCGGGTCCCCACCTATGATGCATGTCACCCAGATGTTAAACTCACCTGCTCGTCCTTGACAGTGCACTCCAAGCAGGCGAGTGCCGGCCCACCCCCTCCGTGGGCCTCTTCAACCCCACACCCTACTCACCCTGAGTGGGACAAGCCCACCTCCCTTTCTCCCGGGCCCGGCGGTGAAGCGCAAAGGCTGAGGGGTGTGGAGGCCGGGGATGATGGTTAAAACTTGGGGCTTTCTAGAATCCAGCTGCGCCACAGGTGACCCATCCTCACGCTTGTGACCAGCACTTCCTACCTGACAGACTCTCTCTCTCTGGGTAGATTCCAGGAGCAGGGGCACTGCTCACATATCCCCATGGCAGGCCCCACAAGGTGGCAATAAGCACGTTTCTACTCTGTTCCTGAACTCACCAATCAATCGTTTCACTGATGAAGCCGAACGGGGAGGCCCACCGACCTACGGCCAAGTTACGCCGGTAAGAAAGTAACTGATACTATCCTGTACCTTGTGACAAGCAAACAAGGAAAAGTATTTGACAAAAAGTAAAATGAAAGTCTGTACGTTTTCTGTCAGGTTAAACAGTCACACTGGCAGGATGGCCGTAAAGTCCGTCTGGCAAAGGAAGGGCCTGGCACGAAGCCACGTGGTAGGTCGGCCGAGCCTCGCCGTGTGGCCTGCTTCAGGACATCTGCACGGGGCCCGCCAGCACCAAGGAGTTCTCAGACACGACGCGGGCCAGCTACCTGGCGATCTCGTAGAACACACAGCCTGCGCTCCACAGGTCCATTTTGTAGGAGTAGAAGCCATCGGTGAGGAGACACTCCGGGGCGCGGTACCAGCGGGTGGAAATGTACTCTGTGTACGGCTGCTTGGAACGGATGCTCCGGCAGGACCCAAAGTCCCCTAATTTCAGGACATCCTGCTGCAGGGACCAATGACATCTCATCAAGCAGCTGTTATAATAAAGACCATTTTCAAATATTTATGCACCAACGGGAAATTTACTAGCATGGAAACTAGCTTATAAAATACAAATTACTGGGGCGCCTGGGTGGCACGGCGGTTAAGCGTCTGCCTTCGGCTCAGGGCGTGATCCCGGCGTTATGGG
>NW_023238817.1:0-1172 GCF_002007445.2 Ailuropoda melanoleuca | reverse complement strand
CTTTCTCCTAACCGTGGGACACTATAATAGCAAAAATTAGTCAATATTAGCAAAAAATCCCCTATTTTGTGATTCTGTGTTCTTACCAATAGAAAATTTTTGAGCTATACTCACTCAAATTGTAAAATTCTTGAGTTTTTAAATTCATTTTTCAGATTACTTGATTGAAAGATCTCATCCATCTAAAAAAAATAAAGTTTTTAAAAAGCATATTATGTTTAAGACAAACTTTTGTTGAACACGTTAAACAAACTGATCTTTCTCCTCTGCTTCAAATTGGATTGCAGATAATTTCCTTCTCTGTGGTGACAGGACTCAGACATTAAAGCATCCTGGGCGTATTACATTTATTTACTAATTTTCTCAAAGTAAGAAAATGGGATCTACGTATCTTCTGGCAAGTAGTTAGTGAAACTATGTTTTGAAATTTTAAATCAGCTGAAAAAAGACAGTCTCCTACCATTTGCTGAAGGTCAAAAGCAAGAATTTTGAAATCCACTGAGAGTTTGTCTTGCAAATTAGGATTATATGTCGCTCCAGATGTTATTTTCAAGGTCCCTCTGCTTTTGTGTTCTCCAAGCACTGCATCTAAATGAATTAATAAGAAATAAAACACTAGAAATGTGTTATGAGTAAGAGAAAATATGCACATTCCCACTGATACTCAGAAATAATGTTCTTGCTTCATGTGTTGGTGTGGTAGTTCTTGCTTTTTTTTTTGCAGACTTCATGTTCCATAATTAAGTTCTTGTGTGTGTGTGTGGCTATGGGGTTGTTTTACAGGATTAAAAATAATCTTCTTTATCCTAATTTCTTTTCTTTTCTTTGAAATCTAACCCACAATCTAAACTTCCAAGTGTTTTTTGTTTGTTTGTTTGTTTGTTTGTTTTAACTACTGAGATTCCTGTTGGAAGATAAGGGATAAACTGTCACCGATTTTGGGAACTGATTCAGGGATTCATGGTGAGAAATGGGCCATTAAAAGTTTTAAAAGTTCTGTAGTTGCTTTCAGATACTTCTTGAACACCTAGCATCCAGGGACCCTGTTGTTTTTCTACACGTGGAAGGCTGTGAACATGTCAGTGTGTGTTACTTTGAAACATAGATTTGAAACTACTTCTTTTATTCTGATAATGATAAAGTTGGCATGTACGACCTTTTGCCATTAGATG
>NW_023238816.1:0-922 GCF_002007445.2 Ailuropoda melanoleuca | reverse complement strand
CGAGGCCATCCTAGATCAGCCAGCCACCTGTTCACCTGGCAGGTAACCTCAGACTCATGAGCAAGGTCAGCTGAGACTGGAACCATTCACATGTGCCCAGCCCAAATTACTGATATGCAGAATCACCCACCAAATCAATGGTTATTGTTAAAAATCTCACTTCAGGGGTGATTTGTTATACATCAAAAGTTAACTGGCATTCAAGAGAATAGTTCCCTGGACAAGTAAATGGGAAATGCTGGATTAGATAAAGCAAAACCTTTTTCATTACTCTAATCCTTTTTGTGGGCTTTTTATGCTAACCTGTACTACTGAGAATTTCCAGGATATTTATAAATATATTTTCCATAGAAAAATCTATCTTCCCACCTTGTTCATGTATTAGGATTTCAGGAAATATTTTTGGGATTATAGATTTAAAAAATACATTTGATTCATAGAAAGCTTTTCATCTTTTTTTATTTGTTATCAATATTTAAAAATCAGGAACAAGACACAGAAGCTTATTATTTGAAACTGCCAGCTTTCTGCGGCCACAGATCATCTGTTGTGTATGCTGCTGCATTCCTAGTTTCTAAAATCCAGCGCGTAGTAGTCTGTCAGTAAATACTGAGCAAAATAAAGAGTGAGAGAAAAATGGGGCTGTGAACAAAGGTAAATAAAATCACTGGCTTTTGCTGGGAGGGGCTGTATGCCCCAGGACAGAGTTAGACCTTGAGTGCAGAACCAGGCTATCTTCAGAAGTAGTTTATCAGTCCATTAGCCTTGGACCTGAAGGTGGGTCCTGTGCTGGCAGATAGGTGCTATGTACTCAGACTGTACCTGGGCTGGTTAGTAGCTACTGCTACTAAATCACAAGTTGCTAACTAGTACGGAGGTGTATAATTTTTTTTTCCAGCTTTACTGAGGAATAATTGACAAA
>NW_023238815.1:0-1172 GCF_002007445.2 Ailuropoda melanoleuca | reverse complement strand
GTGCAGCCACTCTGGCCACAGTATGGAGGTTTCTCAGAGCTACCCTATGATCCAGCAACTGCACTACTGGGTATTTGCCCAAAGGAGCACCCCCACTGTCACTGCAACATTAGTCACAAGAGCCAAGATGTGGGATCACCCACAGATGTCCACCAACACATGAACAGATCGAGAAAATGCAGTGCGTACACACAATGGAACTTTACTCAGCCTTAAAGGAGAGGGAATCCTGACATTTGGGACAACATGGGTAACCCTGCAGGACATTATGCCCAATGAAATCAGCCAGGCGTGATCTCACTTACATGTGGAATCTAAAAGTCAACTCGCAGAAGCAGAGAGCCCCAGGGTGGCCACCAGGGACTAGGGGTAAATGGGAAGATGTTAGGCAAGGGGGACCAAGCTTTAGTTATGCGAGACAGAGTTCCGGAAACCTAACGCGCCGCGTGGTGACTTCAACCAACACTGGATACAGTGCACACTTGGAATGTGCCACCGGAGAAGGTCCTGAGTGTTCTCAGCACACGGAAACAACTCTGTCAGTGATGGACGTGTTAACAGCCTGACCTGGTGAGCATTTCTCAGCGTGTACATACAGCAAAACACCGTGCTGTTCACGGTCAGTACATACATTTCTCATCAATTATACATCGGTAAAGCTGAGGACAAAATTAACTCCAATTTTCCACAATCTCTTTTGGAAAACAGAAAAGGAGAAAGCACTTGCCAGCTCGTTTCACGAGGCCAGTATCTCCCCAGTACCAAAGCCAGAGTACAAAGAAAGGAAAACAACACAGGCTAACATCAGTCATGAATGAAGATGCAGAAACTCTCAACAGAACATTATCAAGGTGAGTTCAACAGAGTCGAAAAGGTATTCTAAGTCATGACCAAGTGGGATTTATTCCAGGTATGCTGGGTTGGCTGAATATTCAGAACAATCGATGCAATCCATTCTATCAACAAACAAAAGAAAAGTTCTGTGATCTTGTCAATTAATGCAGAAAAAGCATTTGACAAAATCAAACAGTCATTTGTGATTTAAAAAAAAACAAACACACAGGAAGTTTGAAATAAAAAGGAATTACCTCATTGATAAAACACAGCTACAAAAAAAGCAAGAGCTCACATTACGTTTAATGGTTAAAAACGTGATGCCTTCTCCCCACAAC
>NW_023238814.1:301-5061 GCF_002007445.2 Ailuropoda melanoleuca | reverse complement strand
TGCAGGGTCCTGGGCCCAGTCTGTGCTGACTCAGCCATCCTCCCTGTCTGGGACCCTGGGCCAGAAGCTCACCATCTCCTGCACTGCAAGCAGCTCCAAAATCGGGGGTGGATATTATGTGAGCTGGCACCAACAGCTCCCAGGAACTGCGCCCAGAACCATCATCTATGATAATAGCAAACGACCTTCAGGGATCCCAGATCGATTTTCTGGCTCAAAGTCTGGCAGCTCAGGCACCCTGACCGTCACTGGGCTCCTGGCTGAGGATAAGGTGGATTATTACTGTGCATTATGGGACAGTAGTCTCAGTGCTCACACAGTGCTCCAGTCATGAGGGGAAGTGAGACAAAAACCCACTCACTCATCTGTAGAGGGGGACACATGCCAGCAGTTCCTGCTCAGCTTAGCCTGTGATGCTCCTTATTCCTTTGCTGATGCCCTGGGCCCAGGTCCATCAGGGGCACCACCAGGGAATGAGGCTCTCCTGTCTCTCCTGTCCTCAGAGTCACTCAGAACAGCCCATTCCTCAATAAAGAGTCTCCATGTGAACAGAAATTTCTTGTTTCCTCAGCTGGGGTATTTTATTTCTAGGCTGAACCATATTATTTTTTTCCCTACTACTCTTCAAATATATAAAACATTTTATTTTGTCTCTGAACATATCATGGGACCTCAGCACTCCCCATGTGGTATTTGAAGAATATCTCAGTCCTGTAGCTTCGGAAATTATTATCTACTTGGTTATAAATGGTGCTGCTGCCTAGTTTTGTCTTATTTCCTGATTCTTTGAGAAATGGATGCTCACTTAGAATTGTAAAAGTATAAAAAAATCCCCAAACTTTTTTCAGCAGAAAAAACGTGCATGTGAATGTTTATACCAGTTTCATTGCTCATCACTAAAAAATGAAAGCAAACAGAATTCTGTCCACAGAGATTTACCCCAGGTTTAAATATAATAACCCAAACATGGAACTGATCGGAGATGCCAGCAAATAGGCAGCAGATTTATAAAAAAGGAAAGAATACATAGTATGGTTAAAGTTACATCACATATGGGAAGCGGCGAACACTCTGGAGAGAGTGCAAACATCTGCAATTTCCGGGAGGATAAAAGAGACAACAGAGTTGATCATGTGAAGAAAGGAAAATGTCTCTGATAAACAGAATAATTCTATATGACCCTGTCACGGCACTGAAATGACACTATGACACTGTCAGAGTCACTGAACACTGTACAGCCACATGACAGAAACCGAAGGGTGCAGGTACAACTCATTTGGGAGATTTGGGCCCCGGGATGGCACGTGGACTGTGACAAAGCCATGTAACTACAGCACAGACGTGTGAGGTCAGCTCAGCACAGGGTTCGGGGGATACTGCTGAGCTGAGTGATGGTGAAAATGAGTGGAGTCCATCAGTGTAAAGTCACAAGAGACTCCATGTAAGCTCTGTGCTCTAGTAGGTGAGCTCGTGTCCTCTGGGGAAAAGGCAGATTATGTTCACGGGGCTGCACTGCATCCTGGAATCAAACATCAAGTCAGTGCATTGGTGGTGGTGGAGCCAGATTTCTCACGTTAGGAATGGAAGTTCACACACATAACCAAGGAAGGAGGCTTGAGTGAAGCGTGTTTTCATGGGTTAGAGCTGGAGCTGGCAGCTTGGAATCATGTGTCATTTGATGGAGACAGATAATCGCCTGTGGAAACAGTCACCGCTATGAGCACGTTCCCGGGTTAGTTGAATCATATAGAATTCCTCGGTCTGTCAGCTGAGTGGGAGAACAAGCAGAGATGCCCCGTAGCCATGAGGTGCATTGTCCCAAATACTGCTCTCTAATACCATTCTCCCGGAAGACATGCGGGCTTCTTTTGAGAAATCTTAATCCCTAGATCAGGAAAAAGTGAACAGGATGGGGGGAATGAAGGCATTGGCTCTGCTTTTCGCTCCTGTCATCTGGGTACAGGTCTTTGTCTTCGATTCTTTCTGCAACCTTCTGATTTAAGTTCCAGGGTGCTAGGTCAGATGGGGCTCATTCTGCCCCCCACAGTGTTTAAGTCTTTGTAGAAAAAAACATGATTTATAATTTATATATTAAAATAGAGGGTGGGTTGCATTCTAGCAAATCAATGGAGGGAACACAACCCAAAAGAAGAGCATCCGATGTGAAAATTAGAGGAAGATATCATTTATGAACATAGCTAATAGTTGCACAAATGACTCAAAATAAGAGCTATTAGAATCCATGTTATCGGGGAGCCTGGGTGGCGATTACGTGTCTGCCTTTGGCTCAAGTCATGATCTTGGGGTTCTGGGATCAAGCTCCGCATGGGGATCCCTGCTCAGTGGGGAACTTACTTCTCCCTCTCTCTCTGAACCTCCCTCCACCACTTGTGCACTCTTGCTCTCTCTCTCTCTGTCAAATACATAAAATCTTAAAAAAAGAATCCATTTTATCTTAGGAAAAATTGACCTTGAGCATCAGGGAGAATTTGGCCTAAGACTGGGTTGTGTGAGGAATATGGAATGTGGGGGATCAGATATAATGCGGCATGGACCCTGAATCAGATGCCCAAACAGGGTAGAGCTCCTGAGCTCCCAGTGTTGGTTTCCTGACCCTCCCTGGAAGAAAGCAGTGGAGTCACTAGACACACCGCAGGGGGCACACACATCTCTAGAGTGACCTGGTCAGCCTGCATCAGCATCCCCTCAGAGATATGAAACCTGCCCAGAGGAAGCTCCTCCCTGACTCATGCAGGACCACACAGGACCCAGATGGGGCGCTGCTCTATCTACTTCCTGCATGTGAGGGGCTCCTGGGATCCTGGTGTTTCTCCGATGTCCAGCCTATCAACCTCACCGTTCTGCTCTGGCTGCAGATCCCACCCACACCTGCCCCATAGGAAAGTGAATAGGACCCTGATATCTGGGAAATGCCTGGGAAAATGTGTCCAGGGGGGCACCCTCAGGGACCCTTGCTGCTAGTTATGACTTCCATATGCTCGTGATGAAATAAATATGTCCTAAGTGCCTGAGCCCTTCATCTGCCATCATATCACAGTTGTTATTTCATTCTGATCTTTTTCATTTATTCCAAACACCTTTGAGTGTGAATACTGCTCCTCACCTCAACATTTGATAGATATGAAATTACCTATTGTATTCTAAAGTGTCAGGGATGCATTAGTGTAACAGGAACATCATTTAGTAGGAACAAGTTTTTTTCTCTGACTTGAGTTGGCGCTCTCAAACACACGAAGAGAAAGGGAAAATAATCATGTAGGTTTTAACAAACCAACAATTTAGTAGTGATTCCAAACTGAATACCAATCAGTTCTATATCTCAAAAGACCATCAGCTCTCAGCCACATCTTCCCTATTTCTGGAGACACTTTACCCCCCTGCCACTCCTCCTTCCACCCAGTCCCTTCCCCATCCATCTCAGTCCCTCTGATCCTCAGCAGAACACAAACGGAACTGGAGTTCAAAAACCTCCATGACGGTCACACCCACTTGTTCTTCCAGCGTCTTTTTCATTTCTTATAAAGACATACATGTCCATATGTTGTTATACCTGATGGGGCAAACTGATTTCATTGTGACCCTCTGTCTTTTATCCACAAAACTTGCAGGTACATTGAAGCTACTTCTTAAAATTGATGGCTTCTTAGAACAAAGGAGGATGTTTTCCCCAGCCCTGCAGTCCTGCTCAGTGTGCTGCCCCCATCCCTGTTCGACTCTCGCTTAGCAACTGCAGACAGGGTCCATGACCGAGTCAGAGGAGACCACCATCCCTTCATTCCTCAGCCATGGGCTTTGAGGTTCCCTGTGTCCTCATTTCTGGAGGACTGACTGCCAAGATCTTCCCAGGAGACAAGAAGGAATAGCCCTTGGAAGAGAAGAGAATGTTCCAGGTTTAGATTTGCATTAACCTAGAAGCAGGGTCAGGAGGTGGAGCACAGACCCATGTCCTCATTCAGCTTTCAGGCTTCCCAACAACGAACCTTGGGATAGAGGTCACCAAGGTCATTGGGGATGTGATTTGGTGAAAGATGTCCCCCTGACACTTAGTGTCCCAGGTCACCCTGCAGTCATTGGAGTGTGTGAGGTCACAGCATCTGTTCTGTTCAAGATCTCCCAGGGGTCCTATGGGGAACCCTGGGGCAGAGAGAGAGAAGAAGCTGATTTGCATGAAATGCCTTCTCCTCTTAATGGGTCTAGAGACATGAAAAGTTCCAGGGACACCCGACTCCAGGCCAAGATCCTGTGAGGGCCACATACTGTGAGGGTCCCCAACATGGCCTAGTTGGTGCTTCTTCTTGGGCTCCTTGCATATGACTCAGGTCAGGACTCTGTCTGTGGGAGGCACATAAAAGCAGGGTCCCAAGTGCTTCTTGTCTCCCATTACAACACCTTTCTTTCCTGTTGGCTATAGGAGCAGATTCTCAGGCTGTGGTGATCCAGGAGTCATCCCTGTCAGTGTCTCCAGGAGGGACAGTCACACTCACTTGTGGCCTCAGATCTTTCTCAGTCTCTACAAATAACACCTGTCGCTGGTTCCAGCAGACCCAGGCCAGGCCCCTTGCATGCACCTCTACAGCACACGCCGCCACCCCTCTGGTGCCCTGAGCACTTCTCTGGATCCATCTCTGGGAACAAAGCCATCCTCACTATCACGATGGTCCAGTGTGAGGATGAGGCCGACTATTGCTGTTTGCTGTCTGCGGGTGGTGGTCTTTACACAGTGATTTAAATCCATGAGG
>NW_023238814.1:0-259 GCF_002007445.2 Ailuropoda melanoleuca | reverse complement strand
CAAGTGCTCAGAATGGCTCAGCCTCAGAGGCAGGAGAGAAAGGAGGGGGGTTATGGTCACCAGCACCATGGGAAGGGAAGCCCCCTGGCCCCATGTTCCTCTTTCTAAATTCATGGCCAAGTGTCCCCCATCTTGAGTATGCCAGGGTGTGTCCGTCTCTCCAGTGTGACCCCCCCTGACTGTGCTTCCCCTTCCACCTGCCTAAAGTGTTGAGTTTTGGGCTCAGTTCCATTATATATAGATTAATACTGAGATTCAA
>NW_023238813.1:0-1172 GCF_002007445.2 Ailuropoda melanoleuca | reverse complement strand
CCCTTCTCCCCCCCCCCCCCCGCCCCGGCTGCTCTCATTGAGTTTTGTCCATCCCACAGTTACGGGATGCGCTTCATTGCTAAAGTGCTGAAGGACTCGTTACACGAGAAGTTCCCTGATGCCGGTGAGGATGAGCTGCTGAAGGTAAGAATCTGGACACTGGCACATCCTTGTCCTCCAGTAGCCCTTTGAGGAAAACGTTAGAAGACAAGGCCCAACCTGAGACCTGCAGCAAGTGCGCAAGCATAGATTCCGGCAGTAGCTCCCCGTTGGTTGTGAGCTCTTGAAAGTGGTTGTCAACCGTAAATGATACCACTCTTTGTCCCTACATAGTTCCTTTATTGTTTGGCGCACAGACGTCCAACAAGTAGAGGAGGTGGATTTTCCTGTCTTAAGATAAATTTCTCGAGTCCTGTCTTTTCGCTGAAGAATTGCTCCCTCTGCCGGTGGCTGGGTGAATGCAGCAAGCACCATTGTTTCTGCTAAGGCTGTTGCTGATAACTCTTTTTCTTACTCGACTGTGCTCTTTCCTTTTTTTTTTTTTTCCTTAATCTGAACGCTTTTTTCTTCTCTCTCCTAGTTCTGTGCTTTCCTACAATGAGGCCTCGATTCTAGACTTTCTATTCAGGTGAATTAAATTTTTTTTTTTTTTTTTGAATGAAACTCCAGGGGAAATGCTGTGACTGTCCTTGAAATCTTCTGTGGAGGAGATGTGTGTTGAGTGACTTTAATTTCAGAGGCATGAACTTGTCCACCGTTGAAGTCTGCAGCATGAGGATGGTGGGGGGTTGGACAAATTACATTATGCTGATTAGGTCACATGGGCGACAGCAGCCTTGGCTGCCATGATATGTGAACAGAGGCTGCCCTGAAATGCTCAGTGACAGACTTTAAGTCTATCGTTGTTACCTTCTGAACCTGCTCTTTCATTGTAGTGATATTCACTTCTGTTCTCATTTCCTTTTTCTCTGTATCCAACCGAGGGATGTTCGGTTGTTTTAGTTTCAGGCCTTGAGAGAAAGTGTGTGCATGCGTGCATGCGTGCATGTGTGTGTGCGTGCATAGGGTTTATTTTTCCTCACAGGACTGCATTTTCGGGTTTTGTTTGCTAGCAAAGTTGTTTGTGGCTTACTTGGTGGAGTGGTTTTTAACACCCGTCTTTCTTTTCCATC
>NW_023238812.1:0-1172 GCF_002007445.2 Ailuropoda melanoleuca | reverse complement strand
GCCTGGGGGTTCCTGACACAGGAGGCAGGGCCGTGATCCCGCATGTCCAGGGCGCCGGCCACAGAGCCACCAGAGCTCACGCCCCGGGGCCGCCTGGCTCCTGGTGCAGCCGCGTGCTCATGCACCACCTCCCGCCAGACGGGCAGGGCTGTCCATGTGCTGTCGGAGCAGCAAGCCCCGAGGAGCTGTCTGTTCCTGTCCTTCAGTTTGGGATCACCACTGGGTTTCTCTGTGTGGACCCCAGCTCCTGTATCCTTCCTGGTGACTCACCAGGTTCCCTCTGCAGCTCAAGAATCAAGGAGTCCCAGCCTGCAGATTCATTGTAAACCGTATGGTTCCTGGGGACAAGGCAGCACTGTGGTTGGCTGAGGGAATACTTCACTCACTCACTCATTCATTCAACAAACATGTGCCAAGGACTGTTCCAGGCATCACCCTGACACTGCACCTGAGAAAGACACCAGGCCGTGGGCAGAAATATCGTGCCAGATGCCATGTTTTCCTAGAGCTCCATTGGATCCCTCCGCGACCCCACAGCCTCTGAACCAACCCTTCACTCTGGCTAAGGGTGTAGCAGAAACCCAGGGAGGCCCCGACTGGAACCAATCAGAGGTCATACCTGTGCAGCAGCCAACACCCCATTGACCTTGACCGATGGGGTAGAAGTCCTGGACGGCTGCCCTGCTCCAAGGAAGGGGACATGAGATCAAGCAACGTCAGACCCTGGGTCTCTTTGGAATGTCGGGCCACGGTGCCATGTGCTCCTGATGTAGTCCTACAGGTCTTAGTGATGTATGACTGCGGGGGCCCCACAAATCACGTGGCCAGTCCTGTCTAAGGTGTGTGCTGACAGATGAGACGGGGGACACCAGAGAAAGTGAGGAGTCCAGGCTGAAGCCAAGCATTTCAAGACAGCAAGCGCTGGAGGTGAGGGAAAGGGAGAGAAGGTGCTAGGACCTTGTGACTGTAACAGTCTGATCATTCAGTGGTTGATGGAGTGCTGCATTTTTTTTTAAGATTTTATTTATTTATTTGAGAGCGAGAGAGAGAGAGAGAGCGACAGGGAGCACAAGCAGGGAGGAGAGGGAGAAGCAGGCTCGCCGTGGAGCAGGGAGCCCAACGCAGGGCTCGATCCGAGGACCCTGAGATCATGACCTGAGCCGAAGGCAGAC
>NW_023238811.1:0-1172 GCF_002007445.2 Ailuropoda melanoleuca | reverse complement strand
GATTGAAAGTGAGGGGATGGAGAAAACTTAATCATGTAAATGGACATCAAAAGAAAGCCAGAGTAGCCATGTTTATATCAAACGTGATTTTAAGCCAAAGAATGTAACAAAAGATGAAGAAGGGCACTATATTATAACAAAGGGGTCTATCCAGCAGGAAGATCTAACAATTGTAAATATGTATGCCCCCAACATGGGAGCACCCAAATATATAAAACAATTAATAGCAAACATAAAGAAATTCATTGATAATAATATAGTAATAGTAGGGGACTTTAACAACCCACTTGCAGCAATGGACAGATCATCTAAGCAGAAGATCAACAAGGAAACAACGGCTTTGAATGACACACTGGACCAGATGGACTTAACAGATATATTCAGAACATTTCATCCTAATGCAGCAGAATACTCTGTTCAAGTGCACATGAGACAGTCTCCAGAATAGATCACGTACTAGGTCACAAGTCAGGCCTCAACAAATACAAAAAGACTGAAATTGTGCCACAGCACTATGAAACTTGAAGTCAACCACAAGAAAAAATTTGGAAAGACCACAAATACATGAAGGTTAAAGAACATGCTACTAAACAATGTGTCAACCAGGAAATCACAGAGGAAATTTAAAAATACATGAAAAAAAATGTAAATGGAAGCACAATGGTCCAAAACCTTTGGAATGCAGCAAAAGTGGTCCTAAGAGGGAAGTATATTGCAGTATAGGCCTTCCTCAAGGAGCAAGAAAATTCTCAAATAAACAACCTAACCTTACCCCTAAAGGAGATAGAAAAAGAAAAACAAACAAAGCCTAAAACCAGCAGAAGGAGGGAAATAATAAAGATTAGAGCAGAAATATTTTATATAGAAACTAGAAAAAAAAATAGACGAGATCAATGAAATGAGGAGCTGGTTCTTTAAAAAATAATAATAAAATTAATAAATCCCTAGCCAGATTTATCAAAAAGAAAAGAGAAAAGGGGTGCATGGCTGGCTCAGTCGGTAGAGAATGAGACTCTTGCTCTTGAGCCCCACATTGGCTGTAGAGACTACTTAAATAAATAAATAAATCTTTAAGAAAAAAGAAAAGAGAAAGGATCCAAAAAATAAAATCACAAATGAGAGAGGAGAAATAACAACCAACACCACAGAAATACAAACAATTATAAGAGAAT
>NW_023238810.1:0-1172 GCF_002007445.2 Ailuropoda melanoleuca | reverse complement strand
TCTCTCTCTCTGTCAAATAAATAAAATCTTTAAAAAAAATAAAGTCAGTTAAAAAAAAAAGGTAGTAGGTTGGCAATTATCTAGATGAATTTCACAGGGTAGTAATGTGCCAAATCAATGGTGACTAAGAATCACCAGGCGTATGTTTGGTGAACTATATTAGATAGGAAAGCCATGCTCAAAGTCATTCTCTTACAAGTATAACATTTTGGTTCAGTGTAAATTCTTCTACTTAGAAAAAATACTTGTTAACAGTTTGTTATTTCTTTCCTAAGCACGCAAGATGGATTCTGAAAAGCACTCCTCTTTCTGGGGGTCTCCTGTGCTCTGCTCTCACCACAGTGCTATGTCAGTGGCTGTGCAAAAGGAGAAGGATAATTCAGACCAGGTATTAAAGACTTAATGCTTAAATTATGCGATTATTTAACACAGTGTTTTTGTAAATAGATTTGATTTCTTATTAAGCACATAAATCACCATTATTAGGCTAGTGCTAGAGGAGATATTGTAGTTTTGGCGTTTAGGGGCTTGGATTCAGATTTTAAACCTGTGTTTGTTGATGAAGAGTTATGTTGTATTGGGTAAGTCACTAACCTCTTCAACACTTCGTGACTCATTCATAAAGTGGAAATAATTATATCTAATACATATAGTTGTTGTTAGGAGTAAATAAGATAATACCATTAAGTAACTTAGATTACAGTATCTCAGTGCATAAAAAGTTTCAAAATCCTCTCATTAAGCTCCTCAAGGCCAGAGATTTTATAATACTCCTTTAGCAGCTTCCCTGTATGATATCATATAGATTATGGACAAGTAGGCTAATTTCTTTGTATGAATGCAAAAATAATTGGGAAGATAAAGATTTAGACACTTCAGGTTCTGTTCATTTTCAAATCCTTAGTTTTATTTTAAATCCTTTTAGATTTTATTTATTTGAGGCCTCACAGCTGTTATCTTAGGTAGTACTGCAAAAACTTTTAAGAGCATCATTAAATTAAATTAAGAAACAGTTACAAATAACACTTTGCCAGAACTCCTTCATTACTTTCCTCTTTCCTTCCCTCCCTCCCTCTCTTCCTCCCTCCATCCCTCCCTTCTTCCTTCCTTCTTTTCTCCCTCCCTCCCTTCTTCCTTCCTTCCTTCCTTTCTTCCTTCCTTCCTTCCTCCCT
>NW_023238809.1:0-1172 GCF_002007445.2 Ailuropoda melanoleuca | reverse complement strand
ACACACACACACACACACACACATCCTGATGCCATCTACTCAGTTTGTCTCTGATTAGATTATTACTAACCAGGGAACATCCATCCATTTCCTTCTATAAGAAACAGCTGAGTTTAGCACTTCTGACACACCCAGTGTTCCCTCTAGAAATAAAGAATTCGGGGAGTGATAACAAAGCAGCATTTTGAGGGGAGGCAACCCTTTCTGTTGCTCCAAAATTTCCTGAGAGATTCAGGACCCATATAATACCTTCTGATGGACTGAGGTGCAAACAAAATGCATGTCTTTGTTACTAAAATGTTCAAAGGCTGAGCCCTGCTCTAGCTGCTCTGAAATCCACAGTACTCCGCCCTGTCCTCCACTCCCATTTTTCCCTCTCCTCAGAACTTTTCCTGAGCCTGAGCTCTGCTCTGAGCACCATGCCAGGCGCAGGGTGGGAATTTGCCCTGGGACCCCAGAGGTTTGCGCTCACTCAGAGGAAATAAACCAAGTATATATAACTGCTTATAAAGTGAGAACATAAAACCCTGATTACAGGGATTTGGAATATCCAATTCCAGTTATTCCCAAAGCAAACATGATGGGGGAAAAAAGGACAAACGTCCTGGAAAGCAAAGCAAAATATGTTAAATTTCAAAATGTTAGATATTCGTGTTTGCCCATGCTGGCACATAGTAGGTACTGAATAAATAAGCATGCCCATGGATAAATACACATCCTTCTCTGCAGTTACAGCAAGGAGAGATCACTCAAGACAGGTGTGTGGGTTTGCCCTGGCCCTGCCAAATCCTCTGATAGTCTGGGGGAGAAGCAGTTCTTCGCAGGTAATATCCTGGCCCAGTGCTGACCCCTTACAGTTTGCTGCTTTAGTTTTATACTTTGGATTGCTTTGTGCAAGCCTCCATATTAATCAGTCAGTGCTTAACCAATTAACTTGATAGGTACATAAGCATTATTATGTGTGCAATCTCAGGTTACTTTGCTAACTTAAGATTTGCTGCAACAGAGAACAAGACGGATGGGATCCTTTCCCTCACCGAGGTTAGACTTTAGTGAGGGAGATAGAAAACAAATAACAACAACAAAAAGCAGTATGTAGAATAATTACAGAGTGTGATAAATGTTCTGGATATAACAAGACAGAGACCAGGGAATAATGTGGGCTGGTGCAC
>NW_023238808.1:0-1172 GCF_002007445.2 Ailuropoda melanoleuca | reverse complement strand
AGAATCAGCAAAAGCCCAGTGCAGGTACTTCTCTGTACCCACAGGAAAGAACAGTAGAAATTAACACTTAAGGCCTATGTAGTGGTGGATTCAATTCTATTCCTCAAAAATTTATGATCACCTGGAACCTCAGAATGTGACCTTATTTGGACACAGGGTCTTTGTAGATGTAATGAATTCAGCATCCTGAATTTAGGCTGGGCCCTAAATCTAATAACTAGTGTCTTTATAAGAAAAGGAAAGGACACAGAGAGATACAGAAGAGGCCACAGGAAGATGGAGGCAGAGAGTGGAGTTAAACTGCCACAAGCAAAGCCTGGGATCGCCAGAAGCTAGGAGAGGCAAAGAAGGATTCTTCCCTAGGGCCTTCAGAGGAATGTGCTGACACCTTGATTTCAGTTTCCAGAACTGTGCTAATTTGTTACAGTAACTTTAGGAAACTAATACCGCTTGGTTAAAAGGACAATTGTGAAAGGCTATTGTGAAATAGCATGAAATTGGTTTCTGCCCCCAGTTCTTCCTAATATTTGGTCTTTGACCAAACTCTTTTAACTTCCTGAGTGATAAGGGTTTCTGACAAAGAAGTCCTAAATCCCTTGTAATTTCCTGGGTGATAGCAGTCTTTTGTTCTAATGCTTGAGGTGACTCTTGGTGGCCTTCTGGATGGGGGCTGGTCACCAGAAAGACCAAGCCATAATTAGAAACTTGGAACTTTCAGCCCTACTAGAGACTGGAAATTGAGTTAATAATTAATCATACCTATATGTGATGAGGCCTCCATAAAAATCCCAAAAGTATGGGGTCTGGAGAGTTTCTGGATTGATGAACACATCCACATGCCAGAAAGACTGGCACATCCTAGCTCCTGTGCTTGGGACCCGTCCACACTTGCCCTGTGTATCTCTTCATCTGGCTGTTCATCTGTGTTCTTTTAATACATCCTTTATTATATATTAAGTCAGTAAATATAAACTGTTTCCCTGAGTTTTATGGGCTCTTCTACCAAATTAACAAACCCAAGGAGAAGGATCATCTAATTTAGAGCTGGTTGATCAGAAGCACTGGCAACAACTGGGATTTGTGATTGGCCTCTGATGTGGGCGGTAGATGGATACTTATGGGACTGAGCCTTAAACCTGTGGGGTCTGTGCTAACCCCCAGGCAGACAGTGT
>NW_023238807.1:0-1172 GCF_002007445.2 Ailuropoda melanoleuca | reverse complement strand
TTTTTTCACTGTCCTTTCCTTTATTTTTTATTATTTTTGTTTAAATTCAATTAATTAACGTATAACTATTGGTTCAGAGGTAGAGTTCATTGATTCATCAGTCTTATATAATACCCAGTGTCCATTACGTGCCCTCCTTAATGTCCATCACCCAGCCACCCCCTCACCCTGTTCCCCTCTAGCAGCCCTCAGTTTGTTTCCAATGATTAAGAGTCTTTTATGGTTTGTCTCCCTCTCTAATTTCATTTTGTTTTATTTTTCCCTCGAAGCATCTTTAAATTTTCTTTCAGCAGACTTTCGTTAGTTTAGGCCACATTTGTAAAGACCAACAGAATAAAAATAGACCTATTAACAATAGATTATATCCATACTTTACTAAAAGTTTTTTTCTGAATTACACTTTTGCAAATAATGATTCAAATCTACAAAGGAAAATCTATGTTAATAAAAATAGCAGTTTTGAAAGCCCATTCAAACTGTATTTCCTCTTACATATGTAGGTTTTATTAAAGAATACGAGTAAAAAGAATTACATTATTTTTCCTATACAATTGTCTTTGGTTATCTTATGAGAGTGAAATTGTAAATTTGTAGAGAACAAACATGAACTGAGTCCAGATTAATAAAAACATATGCTCACTAGGGCATTCTTTATATGAATTTTTAGGCTAAGTCAATCTTCAAAATCCACAAGCAGCCTTGAGAGGCGTGAGTTTGGGTGAAGGAGATGTGACTAAGAATAACACGACATCAAAACGAGTTGTTAAACGATCATGGAAAAAGTAAATTACTTCTCAGGGGAAATGCATCAAAAAATTGGTTTCGTATAAACATCCATTTGAAATAGACTGGGAATGTTTGGCCTTCCTGAGACAACCAGCTGCCTGTAAGATAATATAAATGTGTTTGAGGGGCAGGAAGCTTGTCATGAGCAGAAAGAATAAGGTTTGCTCATCTGAACACTTAGGTACTGCTCTGAATCCCTTAAGAAGGGATGGGCTGTCATAAACCCCCAGTGACTCACAACCAGTATTGAGAATAGCAGTCCTCTGATATAACTAAGGTTATGGTAAATCACAAGAGAAACTCGTCTTCTAAGGGTAGATTAGTTCTGTTATATTAATAACAGATTAGTATTTCTTCAATGTCTGTCCTTTTTTGGTACTGTGACT
>NW_023238806.1:0-1172 GCF_002007445.2 Ailuropoda melanoleuca | reverse complement strand
TCTGTCAAATAAATAAATAAAATCTTAAAAAAAAAGTATTAAACTGTTTTCAATACTTGAGAGGTGATCATACAGTTTTTCCCTTCTAATCTTCTTGGTGTACTGTGTTTTTTTACAATGTGACATATACCTTTCTTACCTAATTCTGAGGTTGTTTCTATCTTCTATAATGTTAATATTGCTTTCTTTTTCTTACATCTGCCTGGAATATCTTCTTACACATTTATTTTATATCTTTCCATCATTTTTTATTTGAGTAGTATTTCTTACAAACAAAATAAAGTCAAATTTTGATTTAGGGCAAATCTGACAGTCTGTATGTTTAAAAGGAAATTTTACTATTTTCACATTATGTGTCATTTTTGACATCTTTGGACTAATACCGCCATCTTATTTCGTATTTTCTCTTTTATCACACTTCCTTTATATCTTCTCCTAATCTGGATTGGTTATATTCTATTTCTGTTTTTCCCTCTTCTGTTATACATTTTTGTTTTACTATTTTTAATTGCTACTCTGAAATTTTTAAAACATTTAAAACATGTATTTCAGTTAGTATGTAGAGCTAATCAATATTGACAGTCTCCAGTGGAATAAGACAAAAATCTTGGATGCTTTCTCTTCCTTTTCTCCCACCTCGTATCCACTAACATGCTGAGATTTTCCAAGATTTGTCATTTACAATATACATGAATATCATTTAGTTTTAAGTACAAATTTACTGGTTTCTTTGTTCATTGTTCTTGCCTGGATTTATGTCAAACTTTGCCAATATATATTCCTGAGTGATTGCAGAGAAAGATGGGAAGCTTTTGAGTTCTGCCACATCCAAGAATGTCTTTCTTTTGCTATGCCACTATAAATACAAGTTCAGGCATAACAGAAGTCTAATTTCAAAGTGATTTTCCTTCAGAAATACAACAATATTGATTCACTTCCTTCTAGTATCCAATGTTGTTAATACTCTTTTATCCAAGCTTACTAGGTGATTCTTCAGCTGTGTCTATTCTATTTAGCTAATACACTGTGTTTTTAAAAATTCATTTAGTGTATTTTTAATTTTGAAATTTCCATTCTTTTGAATTCTCTGAGGATTTAATTAAACTTACTTTCAAAAGTTTTTCTAAGTCGGATGTTAGTTCTTCTCTGTCATTTAGTGCCTACCTTTCATG
>NW_023238805.1:0-1172 GCF_002007445.2 Ailuropoda melanoleuca | reverse complement strand
TCTTCCTCTCCCACTCCGCCTGCTTGTGTTCCCTCTCTCGCTGGCTGTCTCTATCTCTGTCAAATAAATAAGTAAAATCTTTTTTTAAAAAAAGAAAAATAACTAGTTGTTATATATCACTCTTGCATCCTGCAACCTTGCTAGATTCACTTATTAATTCTACTAATTTATAAATTCTTTTGGATTTTCTGTGTGTTTAGTAACACTTATGTGTGAATAATAACATTTCTATTCCATCTTTTCCAATCCGTATCATTTTTCTTGTCTAATTGTCCCTTTGTCAATTCCAGGTAGAATGCATTAAATAATTCACCAGTGTTGACATTTACTACATGTTTTATGGATAGTATTTATCAGGTTCAGGACTGTTTCTCTGTTCACTAATTTTCTAAGAATTTTTCAATAAATAGTTTTGTAAAATTATTTTGTTCTTTATCCTTTGAGATTGTCATATAACTTAACTCTCTTTTATTAATGTGTGGAATTACACTGATAGATTTTCCAATATTAAGTCGCCCGTCCCTTGCTTAATTGTGTCTTAATCACTGTGGACTATCCTTTATACATATTGCTGGATTCTATTGGTTGACATTTTGTAATTCTCCTTTTTGTAAGGTCTGTGTCCCAACTTGGGTCAAGATATTTGCTAGAGAGTTAAAGTAGTTTGAAAGGGTACTTTTCTACTCTATCAAAGACTTTATTTATAATTGGTGCCACTTCTTTCTCTCTCTCTCTCTCTTTCTTTGAGCATAGTTAACACACAGCACTACATTAGTTTCAACATAGTGTTAAGATACTGTAGAACATAGTGATGCTCAACATCACTAATCATCAGGAAATACAAATCAAAGCCACAAGATACCACCCCACACCTGTCAGAATGGCTAAAATCCAAACCACAAGAAATAACAAGTGTTGGTGAGGATGTGGAGGAAACGGAATGCTCATGGACTGTTGGTGGGAGTGTAAATTGTCACAGCCACTGTGGATAATAGTCTCAAGTTCCCTCAAAAAATTTAAAGCAGGAATACCGTATGATCCACTACTGGGTATTACCCAAAGGGAAAAACCCACTAATTTGAAATGTATATGCACCCCTATGTTTATTGCAACATTATTTACTATACTCAACATGTGGAAGCAACATACACACACACACACACACACACACA
>NW_023238804.1:0-694 GCF_002007445.2 Ailuropoda melanoleuca | reverse complement strand
CAGATAATTTTCCTCATTCTATTAATGCTGTGAATTTCATTGATATATTTTCTTTTTTTTTCATTTTTTTTTTAGTTTTTCTTTTAATTCCAGTTAACATATAGTGTTCTATCAGTTTCAGGTATACAATATATNGTTTCAGGTATACAATATAGTGATTCAACAATTCCATACATCCCTAGTGCTCATCACAAGTGTACTCCTTAATCCCCATCACCTATTTAACCCATCACCCATACTCCCTCCCCTCTGCTAACCATCAGTTTGTTCTCTATAGTTAAGAGTCTATTTCTTGATTTTTCTCTCTCTCACTCTTTTTTCCCCCTCTGTTCATTTGTTTTGTTTCTTAAATTTCACATATGAGTGAAATCATATGGTCTTTTTCTTTCTCTCACTGGCTTACTATTATTTTATCTCTAATTCCATCCATGTTGTTGCAAATAACAAGATTTCATTCTTTTTAGGGCTGAGTAATATTCCATTGTGTGATTATATATATATATTTCTATATAATACCACTTTTTCTTTATCCACTCATCAATTGATGGGCACCTGACTTTCTTCCATACCTTGTCTAGTATAAATAATACAGCTATAAACATAGGGGTGCATGTATTCTTTGGGTAAATACCCAGTAGTGTGATTCACATTTGAGGAACCTCCATACTGTTTTGCACGGTGGCTGCACCAGTTT
>NW_023238803.1:0-779 GCF_002007445.2 Ailuropoda melanoleuca | reverse complement strand
GGTTGTCTGCAGCTAGAGGGGCCCCTGGAAGGGGCCAGGTGTGTGTGTGTGTGTGGGGCCTGGCCCACGACACCACCCATGCCTGTGCCGGGTGTTGGGTAGAGGAGGCGCCTCTTGCNACCCCCTGTACTTGCAGGGTTCCGGGGGCTTGAGGGAGGTTTGCCCGGCATCCAAGGGGCTCTGGCACCACCCTCCCTGACCAATTAACACTTGGGAGTGGAGCTACGTCTCTGTGGGCGGTGTCAGAGTTGCAGCGGGTTGCAGACCTGGGGCAGACGAAGGGGCACTGGGGGAGAGAGAGTTGCCCTGCAGAGGTCCCGGCCGGTGAGTGAGCGCCGTGCACCGTGGTGGGGGACGGGGGTAGTGTGCGCCCCGGTTGGGAGGCGGGATTCTCGACGTGCTCCATACCCGGGAACTCCAGGGCGCCCGCTCACCTGAGCTTTTGTAGGATGAGTTGCAGAATTTCAGGGTTTCCCATGTTCCCTGGGAAGAGTGAGGATCAGGAACTCACACAGTCCCCACCTTCAGTGGGGTGTCCCCCGGTTCTCAGACACAGTGCAGGTGATGCACCTTGAGCAGGGTGTGCCCTATTCCCCCAGGTACAGGTGTGGCAGTAGCAAGCCCCAGAGCCGTCCCCCAACTTCAGCATTCTGCCCCGTGTGCGCCCGGGTTAGTGGGAATTGTCTGTGAGAATCATGCTGGAAAATTCTCCAGGTGGGGGCCTGGAGGCGGGCGTAAACCAGACCCCACTCTAGTTGCATTTGGAATAGACGAATTGA
>NW_023238802.1:0-1172 GCF_002007445.2 Ailuropoda melanoleuca | reverse complement strand
AAGGCTTGGAAAGATCTCACAGCAATTACATGCCAGGGTTAAGATTTGAACACGGGATTAACTAAGAAACCAATCTATGCTAACAACCAGACTGCCCAGAAATCCCCAGCTCTTGAGAACATTCCAGTGTAAGTTTCCACCACCTCCTGAACCAGAATTGCTCCTGGGCATCGCATATCAACACCTGAGGTCCACATAGTGTCCTGGGGGCAGTAACACGCTCACGCAGAGTGTCCCGGGGGCGGCTGAAACGCTCACTGACGGAAGCTGAGAAATTCAAGGAGGAATGCAATGAGCAAACATTGAAGCTAAAAACCAAACGGCAGGACAGGTACACACACTATGTGAGTGCAGAGTGGCCCCGTGGTTCACAGAGAAGCTCCTTGTTCTCCGAGACCATCTTGAGAGAAAAGAAACTGGCTGAAAAGATGGGAAGATGAAAAGGTCTTTATTACACATGAAAACCACGTGGTATTTCCATAACAAGCCCAGATGTGTGTCTGCTGGGGGCCGTGATCTGCACCACCTTTCATGCCAGCACCCCTCCTGGAAAGGGGGCAGCTCTGGTCCAGGTCCACAGGGCTCACCGCTGGTGCCAAACACCAGGAGCTGGTTTTAACTAAAGTCAGCTGGTATTTGAAATGCAGAGGAGAGGAGCCCAAGGGGTGGATGCACAGTCCTGACCCCACGGAGCACAGGAGGACAGGCTCAGAAGCCTCCACACTTGTTTGCCTGAGAGCATGCAAGATCCCCAGACCGGCTGGAATTCCACAGTCATACCCAGTTAAGAAACAACATTCTTGGCAGCCTAGGGTGAAGGATTTTGATGTCTTATAAATACAACGTTAATTCAGACTGAAATGCTGTTTCCTTTTTGACCATAAAAATAATGGGCAGAAAAAAGCACATCTAGTCAGAGAATTTTGTAGTTAAAAGAAACCTGGAGCTTCAAGTCAAGTAGCTTCTGAGTGAGAATGGTCCAGGGAGAGCATAGCTGTGGGCTCTCGGGAACCACCACCATCAGGCAAAAGCTAGAGGCGGACAAAAGCCTGGGACACACAGCGTGTGGGATGGGCTGCCTGCAGAGGAAAGTCACCCTCAGGACAAGAAGATGTCCCTCTATGGCAGAATGAAAAGTCAATTTTTTTTTTTTTTTTTTTTTTTTTTTTTTG
>NW_023238801.1:0-1171 GCF_002007445.2 Ailuropoda melanoleuca | reverse complement strand
GGGGGGGGCGCGGGAGGGGTAAAGGAGAGGCAGGGCTTGGTAGAGAGAGAATCCCAGACTCTCCACTGAGCGTGGAGCCCACCAGGGGCCTCATCCCAGCCCCCTGAGATCATGACCTGAGCCAAAATCAAGAGTCAGATGCTCAACAGACTGAGCCACCCAGGCGCCCTGGATTGGCTTTTTAAAAAAGTTGTTTGCGTTCATTTGGGGGATTGCCAGCTAAGATTCAACCCAATTTGGTGTTTTGTTTGTTTGCTTCTGTGGGGGAATGGGGGCTGAGAACACAGGGATTGCCTAGAGCATTAGCATGGGAAAATAATGATTTAAAAGCTTTAGGCACAGAACTAGTTAGCAGTCCATCAACAGCAAGGTGACTGAAACTATCTCCCCCTTTGTGTGTGGATGGGTTGGCAATGGAGAACAGGTAGGGTCCTGCTCCCTTGTAGGCAAAAAGGGCCTCTTTTCTTGGCAGGGCAGCTCTATATAGGGCCTGTCTAGAGGCAAGACCTCCACGTGTGGGGAGTGTGTTCTGTTCAGCCCAGTTTTGGGGTGAATGCTGATAGACCTGTCAATGCAGTTGGGGTGAACTTGGGAAAGGGTCAGTTTTTCTAGACCTGTTCCCAGCTGGGGCTCCCTCCGGGGAAGCTGGTAGCACCTGGGGTCCTCCAGGCCCCAGGGCATGCAGGTTCCAGGCCCTCTGCATTAACAGCACCACGAGGTAGGTGCTCTGCTGCGTGCGTTTGTTTCCAGGTGTTCGCCCCGAGGCAGGCACCCAAGTGCTCAAGGTCTCGCATACAAGGGCTCCCCAGGGACCGAGCAGGGAGGAAGACCTGTCTGGGGGTGGCCAAGTGACAGGGTACTCTGGCTGGGGCTCTATGGGCTCGGGAGAGCCTGAGCCCCTGCCCCCACCTCAATTATCCAATAGCCCCTGGTCCGCATTTGCCACTACAGGCCTCCGCTTCGGCCACGACCCTTGCCCTAGGGGTCCTCCACTTCCAGCAAGGGCCCCCAAGCCGCCGCCCTCCCCAGGTCCCTGCTGGCCCCGCAGCGACCTCCCCCGGCCCGGCCCGGCCCACTCGGCCTTGCTGGCCCTTCGCTGGGGGCGGGAACCTGCCCCCACCCCGCGGCGTCCCCTCCCCTTCGCTTCCCCCTCCCCTCGGTCCCTCCCTCC
>NW_023238800.1:0-1171 GCF_002007445.2 Ailuropoda melanoleuca | reverse complement strand
TTTTTTTGTCCTCCCTCCCTCCCTCACCACCTCCAGAATGTAAGCTACAGTACAGTGGGGATTTCCTCTGTTTTGTCCAATGCTATATTCTTAGTACCTAGAATAGTGCCTGGCGCATAAGAGGTGCTCAATAAATATTGGTTAGGTGCATAAATAAGAGTATGACAGTGTGGGGCTCTACTTAGGAAGAAGAATTGGGGTAAATAAAGGATTTTTTTCAGCAGGAGGTGTTATTGAGACTATTTGTGTGGAGGACTATTTGTGTCAATATGGAGGAAGAAAATGATGACACCTTGAAAGGAAACAGTGTAAAGAGGCAATGGAGCAATATTCTGTAAGGGGGATGTGCAGACGAGGACTATATCAAGGCAACAGGTCAAGGATAAATCTCAGAAAGGAGGAGGAGAATTCCTCCATCTGGAATTTAAGGGAAAGGAAAGGATGGATCGCAATGAAAATAAAATCTGAGGAAGACAGTTGGAATTATTGGTTCTTCAACTGTGAAGAAGAATTCAAGAATTCTTTGCAGGCTAGAGGGAAGGGAGAAGATTGAGGAGAGCCAGAGGAAGGGAACCTTGGCCGTGCTGTTTAGAGTGAAAATAGAAGACATGTAGATTTCCTGGAGGTCAGTCCAGGGCAGAATTCTTCTCTCTTCATACTTGCCTTGCAAATTGTTTTCCGTGTGATCATTCTTCCAGAACAGGCCATTTGCATCATTTAAAATAAAATTTTATTCCTCTAAGTTCATCAGATACAGTCTATTATTTTTTGAGATAGGCGAATGTGGGATGTCAGTATATTTTACTGACTGAAATATATATATATGGTATATATACCTTGATTTTCACATACATCCTATATGGATATAGGTATGTATATGCATATATGTAACTATATATGTATATATTTTTAGAGATGTATACAAATGACTATGTGTACATATGTAAATATATGTAAATATGTGCATGTGTATATGTAAATGTGTGTGTGTCTTCAATATAGTAGATCAAATGAACTTTTTGTTTTCTTAGAATTATCTGGTCGACTTGCAAGAATTTAGTATCTTCCTATCTTGAAACTGAATTTTGCAGTTGATTCCTAGCAGAAGCCATCATTATCTGTTCAGAAAGATAGTTGTTAAGTTTTAAATGTAGAGACCACAGAATATTTA
>NW_023238799.1:0-1171 GCF_002007445.2 Ailuropoda melanoleuca | reverse complement strand
TCCGCGCGGGAGGCAGCGCCGCGGCTCGCCGGCCGGACACGGCGCCGCTGCTCGGCGCGTCCTCCTGCTCGGCCGCCGCCGCCGCCTCCTCCAGCCAAGCAGCCAGCGCCGGGCGGCTTCTGGGGTTAGGTCAACATTTTCCCGCAGTTTCCCACACGCCGCTCCGCGAGAGGGGTCTTTTACACACGCGCGCACACCCTCAGACCGCACGCTCCCTTAGGAAAATCAAAATTTCGGGAATCAGAGCGAAAGGGGTGGCGGAGGTAAAAGCCCGACAGAGGTGCGCAGACTTGGGAGTCCCCTCGGAGCGGCAGCCGCGGGAGGGGAGGGCAGACGCCGGCGGCGCGAGGCCAGCTCAGTTTGTCAGGCGAAGCCCCTCAGCCCGAGGTCTGCGCCGGCCGGACTGGCATCCCTTGCGCCGACCCTGCGGCCTGGGGCAGGAAACAGCGGCGGCCCCTCCTCACATTTCGGGGCTCCGGACCGAGGCTGAGCAGTGGCCGTTGCCCCACGAAAGGCTGAAGGCGAGGACTCTGGCTCGGGGAAGCAGGGAGGTGCACAGAAGAGCCACGCCACGCACAGCTACGGAGGGAAGATGCCCCCCAACAATCCCAAGGAATTCTCCGGTAAGCTCCCGATTTCTCTCCAGCACCTCTGCGAGTGTGTGTGTGAGCGCAGAGAGAGTGAGAGGGAGAGAGAGGGAGAGAGGGAGAGAGATGGGGGAGTGCGAAGTCCTGACACAGACTCTCGGCGAGGTCTGAACTGGAGTCACCTCCAGCCTCCTCCTCCTCCCCAAATCCCCACCTACCCACCCCCCTTCCCGAGTTCGACTAATCATATAAACATATTAGCGTGTACAGCGGCAAAGGACAAATCTCTCCCTCCTGATTTTTCCAGCAAGGGGCTCAAGCAAACTCAAAAGAAGATTACAGGCAGCTAAGTACAAAACGTGGAGCAGATAATCTATAACTCATTGCCGCCCAATGGCCATTTTCCACTCCATTTGAGCAGCTGTGGCGGCGGTGCGCCGGAGCAGGGGGGAGGGGAGGGAAAGGGGACACTTACGGGCTCGAGCAGTTCGAGTGGAGGCGGCGGTGGCCGAGCAGCCGCCCGAGGACAGGCCGGCCCCGGCTCCGCCGGCGGGGCGGCCGCAGGGCTGTCCGGGCAGCGGCGG
>NW_023238798.1:0-1171 GCF_002007445.2 Ailuropoda melanoleuca | reverse complement strand
GTCAAGTCTCAGCTTTGCCACACAGGCCAGCCATTTGTAACCTCAGGCTTCCCACATGTGAAGTGGGGATGATGTATTTATCTCCCAGGACAATTGTGAAAGCCAACCGCTAATGCGGTTACTCCACAGATGTAGTGAGCACCAGCTTTAGGCCAGGTACCGTTCCCCACACTGCAGTCATAGTAATGAAGAGAGAGACCATGGCCTTGTGCTCATGGAGCTCACAGTGTAGTGAGAAGAGACAGATAAAAGCAAATCAATAATAATTGATTTAATCACTCAATGCTCATTATCAGATTATACATTCACTTGCATCCTGGGAAGGAGTTCTTATTTTCCTTTTACAGATGCTGACACAGAAGTCACTTGCCTGAGACTTCTCTAGGACCAGGTATCAAAGGTGAGACTCAGCCCAGGTCTTCTGACTCTACGTCCTGTGCTCTTCATATGGTCAAATCCCCCCTCCGACAGAAAGCATAAGCCTGCAGTTCTCATATACTTGCAAAACTGAAGTCAAGTACGTTATCTCGTGTGGACCAACAATTATGGCTCTATATACTAAGAGTGTCTACTTGGGCAGATGTTTAGTTGATGACAATAAGTATGAGCATGACCCTAGTGGATTTGCTGAAAGTGACTGGTTACTATGAATACAGAGATAGTCCATTGGTGTATTAATGCAGAGAGTAAGTCATAGGTAGCAAGCTAGAAGTGGGAAGTTAAACAGGAGTCTTAGGACAAGAGAAACCACTGGGAACTAGTCATGTTTCTTTTATGAATTCCAATGATATCGAGATTCTATGACTAGAGTGATCAATGCAATAAAGAAAATAAGAGGAAGAGGTAGGATCAAGTGACGAGGGAGGGGGCCTCTTTATACAGGTTGGTCAGGCAGAGCTTCTGCGAAGAGGCAGATATGCAAAAATCCGCAGGAAGCCCATTGTAGGAGAGAGAATGCGAGGGGCTAGGGGCGAAGGCCCTGAGGCAGGAGAATGGGCTTGGTGTGCTTGAGGAACAGGATGAAGAATGCCTGGAGGTTGATGAGCAAGAGGGACGTGGTAACCCATGTGTCTAGAAAGGTAGAGAAGAGCCAGATCCTGCAGGGCCTTGTAGCCCACACTGAAGGATTTGAATTTTATACGGAGCATGGGGGAGGCCATTGGAAAAAAAA
>NW_023238797.1:0-1171 GCF_002007445.2 Ailuropoda melanoleuca | reverse complement strand
TCCAGCTCAACTCAGGGGACCGGCTGAAAAAGGGGTCCCCTACTCCTCCGCCATCTTAACCTCCCTCCCATTTCTTTCTTATTAATGAATATTATTTCATGATAGAGGTATACCACATTTGTCTATTTACATATTAGCTGATGGACATTTAAGTAGTTTCGATTTCTGGCTGTTATAAACAAAAATGCTGCAATGATATTTGTGTACAAGTTTTTTATGGTCACATGTTTTCATTTCTCATATTCCTATATACCTAGGGATAGAATTGCTAGGTTATATGATAAATCTATGTATATAACCTTTTATGTTTTACTAAAAGTTTTGGCACACAAAGTAACTGTATATAACTAATGTATAAAACTTAATGAATTTGGAGATAAGTGTATACCCTTGAAGCTATCATAATAATTTATGCCACAAAACTGTCCATTACCTCCAAAACGTTTCTTCCCACCCTTTTGTTTATTATTATTATTATTATTATTATTATTATTATTATTATTATTTTGGAATGAGAACACTAAACATAAGATCTACCCTGTTAGCAAGTTTTAAGTATACAACACATCGTTTATGTTAAATGGGGAGAAGAAGATAAAAATAAAGTTCAGATAGAATAAGACTGCTAACATTTGAATTTAAGATTGGGAGTTTATCCTCAATTATTCAGGATTCTTACACGGTCATAAATGAGGAAGAAGGAAGCAGGAGAGTCAGAACTAGAGAGATGGTTTATCCATGAGAAAGATTAACTAGCCATTGCTAGCTCTGAAGAAATGAGGGAGTGTCTAGAAACATGAAAGGTCTAGAAAATGGATTATCTCCTAGACTTTGGAAAACAACCCACTCTAGACAACCACTAATCTACTCTCTTGAGAAGATTTTACCCTGGTGAGATCCAGCTTAGATTTCTGACCTCCAGAACTAGAGGATGGTTTCTACACTGTGTTGTTAGGCCAGTAAATGTGTCCTAGTTTATTAGAGTACAAATGGAAAGTAATTAAAACGGCTTGCGTTAGGGGCGCCTGGGTGGCTCAGTCGTTAAGCGTCTGCCTTCAGCTCAGGGCGTGATCCCAGGGTCCAGGGATCGAGCCCCACATAGGCTCCTCCGCTGGGAGCCTGCTTCTTCCTCTCTCACTCCCCCTGCTTGTGTTCCCTCTCTCACTGGCTG
>NW_023238796.1:0-1171 GCF_002007445.2 Ailuropoda melanoleuca | reverse complement strand
TTTTTTTTTTCCTTCTGCAAAAGCTGAGTTTAAAAGGGATGAAATTCTGACAGATGCAGAATGACCACAATAAAAATATCACCAGAGAAAAACCAGTGTGCTCTAAGGATACGAGAGAGAGCATTTCACAGAAGACTGAAAGCTGTCAGCAAAAGAATGTGTTCAGAAAATGCTACACTGTTCTCAGTTCAACAGCCCATGTCAAGGTTCCTGAATGATGTCTTCCAGGACAGGTCTGGGCCTCTCTTCCCAAGTCAGGATTTGAAGTGAGATCTTTAGAAAGATATTTCCTATGAGGGGGACAGTCCCTCCGTCCAGTGGAATGGGAGGGCTCACTTCTAAGCTTTTAAGAAGCTGCAAATCCGTAACATATTGCCCATCTTGACAGGGAAATCCTAAACAAGGGGAGGATGGAGGGAAGGCAGACCAAAAGGGCACTGTAGTTTTAGAATTAGCCTGTAGAGGGCACTGTTAAAACAGTCTGATGGGAAATGTAAGTAAACCCAACACAGACAGGAAAGAAAGGTTTGTTTCATGACCAGGACCAGCTCCCTCCTGTCTGGTCCATAGATATGGATAATTCTAAGTATATGGGATTCCTCAGTCATTTTTAATTCCACTGTCCTACTTGCCCTGTGTCAGCCTTCCTTCTGTGGGCCTAGAGTCTCCACTTCTCCCCTTTCCCTGGCCGTGGGCGATGCGGCTGTCACTTCTCCTCTGTGCCTGTGGTCAGGGAAAGTGAAGTGTTGTGACAGCCGAGGTGACAGCTGAGATGCAGGTTGCAGCACTGTGCCAGAAGAGGGAGGAGCAGAGGTCAAATCTGCACTTGCAACTCGAATATAAATTCACTAACTCCAACGCTCGAGGCCCTGGTAGGGATTAACTTTATTCCACACTGTCAGGGAAGAACCAATAAACTGGGCAGAGCAGGCCCCACATCGGGTGGGAGGACCTCCAGCCACCGCCTCTTTGGCCCAAGACTGTCTGACTCCTGCCGCTCCGAAGCAGTGGGTTCCATCAAGTTCCTGTGCTCACGTCTCTTAGACCCGGCTTCCTCTGGAATGCACTACTTTGCGCTGGATTTCGAAACACATACCGGGGCATAATATGTACACACACATGCATACATATATGCACATATACCAGCGTGTGTGCGTGTGTGTGTGTGTGT
>NW_023238795.1:0-1171 GCF_002007445.2 Ailuropoda melanoleuca | reverse complement strand
ATCCAAGTAGGAAACTTTACAGACCCTTGAACATTAATGAGATCTGCCATTTACCTGCTGTATGACTTTGGGTAAGTCATTTCACTTTTCTGTTCTTGTTTCCTTATCTGTAAGGTGAAGATAATAAAAACACCTCATTGTGGGGCACCTGGGAGGATCAATTGGTTAAGCATCTGCCTTTGGCTCAGGTCATGATCCCGGAGTCCTGGGATTGAGCCCCACACCGGGCTTCTTGCTCAGTGGGGAGTGTGCTTCACCCTCTGTTCCTTACCCCTCTGTCACTCTTCCTCTCCCTCTCTCAAATAAATAAATTAAAAAAATATATCTCATTGTTTTGTCCAAATTAATAAATTGTAGGTAGACCAACAGATAGATGATAGGTGATGGCACATAGTTGGGGTTGAATAAATGAAAGCTTATGATTATATAGAATTCAATTTATTTTTAAATTCCAAGACCAAAAGTCTATATACAAAAATATATATAAAGATCCCTAATAACATACTAGTATTTTTGACTTTAAAGGGCTGAGGCACTGATATATTTCCATACTGAGCCAATTTTGCAAAGTTCTTTTTTTATCCACATATATGTGAATCAGTAACCAATTTATATTTACTTGCAATGGTAACAATCTTGCTGGTAAGAATGTCAGTGTAGCTGGTTGTGTATGTAACATATCTGTGTAGTAATTGTTCATCATAATATTGTAGGTAGTATTGTCCTCATCATAAAATCATTTTTGAAATTCTAACAGTAAGAATTGCGTTGTTCATTCCTTTGGCCTACAGGAGTAATAAGATTTAACCTTATAGCACTTCTTTCTGATGATGATACAGTTCTGTTCAGCCACACCCATAGCCCAAGAGGAAGAGAGGGATGATGCTTGTGAGACAGTGGGGCTGCCATGAAAACCAGCTGTCAGTAGTCTATCATCTTATAGAATTGGCCATCTGCAGTCCCTTTCTGCCTAGCATTGGTAATGGGGGCTTCACCCTTCTGAGGGCAAGTGGCCTCTAGACAGCCTTGTTGAATGCCCTTCTTAAAATTGAAAGCAAAGGTAGTGAGATTAGGATGCCACAAAAATGAATAAAAGACAGTAAGGCCTGTAAAACACCGTGGTAAAATATTAAGGACACCTTCAATCCAAAGCACCCCATGTTTGTCACAG
>NW_023238794.1:0-1171 GCF_002007445.2 Ailuropoda melanoleuca | reverse complement strand
CAGCGAGAGAGGGAACACAAGCAGGGGGAGTGGGAGAGGAAGAAGCAGGCTCCCAGCAGAACAGGGAGCCCTGGGAGACTCAATCCCAGGACCCTAGGATCATGCCCTAAGCTGAAGGGAGTTGCTTAACGACTGAGCCACCCAGGCGCCCCAATAAAATCTTTTAAAAAATAAATAAATAAAGTAGGCTCCATGCCCAACACGGAGCCCAACACAGGGTCTGAACCCACGACCTGAAATCAAGCCCCAAGTTGAGATCAAGAGTCGGATGCTCAACCAGGTGCCCCTGGTTCCTCTATTTTCTGAATTAACCAGGAAAATGAAGAAAAAGAAACATCATTCCCTTGATTCCTATAGGAAACCAAGTAACCAACAAGAGAAAAATTTTTGAATGTTTTGTCCTTTCACCCACTTAAAAATGCGATTAGCCAGTTGGTCTGCAGGTCTGTTACTTGGGTGAAAGGAATTCTATGCTCTGGACCCTAAAATGTAAATGGCTTCAACACAAAGTACTAGATTTCTCTGCTGCCCTTAGAGTGTTTAAATTCTAGGTGTAATTTCTTTCCATTTACACAATTCAGCCAGATATAGATTCCAAAAGATTTTGAAATCAGACTACCAGATAATGAAATTAAGAAAACACAGATACCACATACAACTCAATAGAAATAGATCTTTACTTGGTTCTTCACATGGATTAGTATTTATCTGGAAAAACAGTGTGTATTTGCCAGTCTTAATACCGTCAGACAGGGAATACATGACATACAATTTATTACTAATTCTAGCAGCTGAATGAATCACTTACCTCCACGGTTATTGCTGTTTTCTGGGTCTTTTTACCAATCAGGTCCACCTGTTCGTATGTAGATTTCATGTACTTCTTAGCAACATTATATACCCAATGAGGGCAAGTTGCAGAAAAAAGCAATGTTTGGGGATTGTCCTCTGAATCTTTGGGGGGAAAAAGTCAGTATGAATAACCCAAATAAGCCTACACAGTATTCCACCTCACCCAGTTCTTCCAGGGCCCATCAACATGCTACAGCGACCATGTGAGGCCAAGCCAGGCACTGATGACACAGAAATGAAAGACAAAGATTCATGGGGCGCCTGGGTGGCACAGCGGTTAAGCGTCTGCCTTCGGCTCAGGGTGTGATCCCGGCGTTAT
>NW_023238793.1:0-1171 GCF_002007445.2 Ailuropoda melanoleuca | reverse complement strand
TCTCTCGCTGGCTGTCTCTATCTCTGTCAAATAAATAAATAAAATCTTTAAAAAAAAAAAAAAAGAAGTGGCATCCAAATGCAGAAGCCACAGGCTGTTAACCTTGGCAATGGCACTCTCATCTCCTCTACCCACAAGCTCAGCTGGGCACTCAGGTGGGCACAGTTTTCTTCCCCAAACTGGGTCAAACCAACCTACCCCAAAGGGAACAGGTGTGCAGGTGTTTGGGGAGGCATAAACGAGCAATAAGAGGGAAGGGAGGGAAGGGAGTGGGGCAATTTTCTGAGCATTTTTGACATGGAATGTACACCTTGCACAAAGTATGCAATTAGGCCTCCCCTGCTCTAGGCCAGTGGCCACACCCCTCACACCTCTGTCCTCCCAGGATAGGGGAAGGTGATGACAGCACTTCGGAGGGCAGGCTGAGCACTCCCATGTGGCAGGCTAAGCCTTAAATGGAAACGCAACAAGGAACTCTCTTGTTCTCAGTAAATGACACTCCCAGACGTCAGCTGAGACAGCCGATGAGGAGTCCAAACGCTCATCCTGGACCAAGCCCAGCGAAAATGTGATCATGCTGATTAAGCCTGACAGAGGCTTTGAGCTTTGCTCTCCTGTGCTGGGAAAAGGAGCAACGGGCAGCCCTGCCAAGTCTCGGCGAGGGTGGGCTGCCTAGGGGAAGGGTGCTGGCTGCGCCCGCGGGGGAGCAGGCGTGGTGGAGAAGGCAGGGCTGACCCTGTGGGACTTCATTTTCTGCCCTCCCCAGCCACATCCCACTGGCATCACCCATTCCCGGGAGCCCCACCCCTGCTCCTTGGGTTATGGCTGCTGGTGGCTGAGGACACCTAAGGGCGACTCGCGTCATCATGACTCTTTGCTGTTACTTTGACAAATGGGAGCCAAGCTTCCTCTTTGCTAGGCCCTTTCCTGTCCTAGTATCACAGGGGTCTTGGTTTCCCTTCAAGGCTCAGACAAAGCAGGCTGTCACCAGTCTTCCCTGTGACCTTTCCCCTTTGCTGTACATCAGGCTGAAATCTCGGGACTCCGGGTACATTCCTCCAGCTCCCTGGGCACAGGAAGACTCAGTGGTCAAGAACATGGACTCTGGGGCGCCTGGGTGGCACAGCGGTTAAGCGTCTGCCTTCGGCTCAGGGCGTGATCCCGGCGTTGT
>NW_023238792.1:0-1627 GCF_002007445.2 Ailuropoda melanoleuca | reverse complement strand
CTACGTATTGATTTCTTTTCTACCTAGTAATTGCTAGGGCCACAAAGGTAAAAATGGCACAATCTTTTCGTCAAGGAACTTGTAGGGGAATCCAACAAATGCAATCACAATACAATGTGTTGAAGACTTCGNGGGAATCCAACAAATGCAATCACAATACAATGTGTTGAAGACTTCGCTGGTCATAAACGAGGGACCTGATGGCAGAGTAATGCAGTAGGACACCAGAAAAGTATTCTTAAGTAATATACAGCAGGGTTGGGGCGCCTGGGTGGCTCAGCAGGGAGTCTGATCTCCCATTCCTCCCTGTTCCTGCTCTCTCTCTCTCACTATCTCAGTCTTTCTCTCCAATAAATATATAAAATCTTTTTTTAAAAAAGTAATATACAACAGGGTTATTCATCCTTAATTTGGCAAAAATAGGTTTATGACGGAGTGCTTACCCAGGCCAAATGACCAAGGAAATATACTATAGTTTCAAACACAACACAACACACACACATACACCTACAAATACAGTTTACAGACACAGTGCTGCTCAACATGGTTGTTGAGAATACCAGAAATTATAAGATATTTCCTTTATCTGCTGTTATTCTGTCTGAAAATGCTTACTTTTTTTTTTAAGATTTTTTAATTTATTTATTCGACAGAGATAGAGACAGCCAGCGAGAGAGGGAACACAAGCAGGGGGAGTGGGAGAGGAAGAAGCAGGCTCCTAGCGGAGGAGCCTGATGTGGGGCTCGATCCCATAACGCCAGGATCACGCCCTGAGCCGAAGGCAGACGCTTAACTGCTGTGCCACCCAGGCGCCCCTGAAAATGCTTACTTTTTAAAAGGATGGATTTTCCATTTCTGAAAAAGGTCATTAGATTCTGCTTAAATCTTGATTTTTGTGCATACCCATTGAAATTGGGAGAAACAGAAACATTATTGACAAGTAAATCACTTTCCTATCTCTCCACAGGAGGGTACTATTTCAAAAGGCAAAATCCTTCCCAGAGTCAAAGCAGAGTGTGAGGTTGGAGGAAGGGCTGGGTGGAGGGTGAATGATTCAATTGGCTGCTACACGGGGACTTCTGCCTTTCTATCCAGATCAAAGTGGGTGGCAGGTGTTACCCTAGCTCAAAAAAACCTCCTTCAGAAGGGGATCTTTCACAGGCACCTGAAGTCAGTGACCAGGGCCGTCCTGTGACAGGAAGAAGAGATGCTCCTGAAATTCTCAGTGTGGATCCTTTGGATTCAACTGGAATGTGAGTTTGACAAGCTCCCAATTACATTAACTGAAAAGGCAAGGGAAAATAAAAGGAGGAAAGGGAGAGAGTGAGGGAAGGAGGAGGGGAATAGGAGCGAGGAAAAATCATATTTGGCTGGGAAAGAGGCCCCAGTGCCCTTCTTCCCCAGTGCCCACTGCTTTGGTTTTAAACAGGGGAGAGCACCCAGCAACTGGAGCAGAATCCTCGCTTTCGAAGCATCCAGGAGGGAGAAAATTTCACTGCCTACTGCAACTGCGTAAGCACTTTCCCCAGCCTTCAGTGGTACAGACAGAAGCCTGAGGAAGGTCCAGTCCACTTGATGACATTATCTAAGGGAGGAGAAATGAAGAAGCACGAGTCTAACAGCTCAG
>NW_023238791.1:401-1062 GCF_002007445.2 Ailuropoda melanoleuca | reverse complement strand
TTCCTGGACGCTCTGCTTTATTACCAATGAGAAGGGCGCTGAGTCCTCGAAAATCCTGAACGTTTTAATTCGTGCTCCCTAACTCACGAGAGATGATGATCTTTGTTATTTCCCTGGACTGTGTGGGGTCTCAGAGACCACTATGGGGCACTCTCGTCAGGCTTCCGCGACCACTTTCCCTCATGTTTCCCTATTCACGAAGGGTGATGATAGTGCTAAGACGGTCCCTGTACGGTGTTGTTTCTGACGGACGTGTTTTGGGCCTTTTCGTTCCATTGCCGCCAGCAGTTTTGACAGGATTTCCCCAGGGAGCAAGCATTTCGTTGGAAGCGGGTTTTGGCCGAATTGTGTTTCTCAGTGCTGTGTTCGTCGTGTTTCACTCACGGTACCAAAGCCCCTTGATTCCTGTTCCACCTTCCATAAGGCCGTCGTGACTTCAAGGGCTTTCCCCTCACACTTTGTTTCTTGGTTCTAAGGGCTGGATCCTCCCCAGGCCCCTTCACCCAATGTGGAACCGGGGACCCCAGTGAAAAGGCTGCTGTTCGCTGGAGGTGTTTTCCTGGACGCTCTCCTTTATTACCTATGAGAAGGGCGCCGAGTCCTCGAAAATCCTGAACCTTTTCATTCATGCTCCCTTACTCACGAGAGATGATGATCGTTG
>NW_023238791.1:0-244 GCF_002007445.2 Ailuropoda melanoleuca | reverse complement strand
CTTCCGCGACCACTTTCCCTCATGTTTCCCTATTCACGAAGGGTGATGATAGTGCTAAGACAGTCCCTGTACGGTGTTGTTTCTGACGGACGTGTTTTGGGCCTTTTCGTTCCATTGCCGCCCCCAGTTTTGACAGGATTTCCCCAGGGAGCAAACATTTCGTTTGAAGCGGGTTTGGCCGAATTGTCTTTCTCAGTGCTGTGTTCGTCGTGTTTCACTCCCGGTACCAAAGCACCTTGATTCC
>NW_023238790.1:0-1171 GCF_002007445.2 Ailuropoda melanoleuca | reverse complement strand
CACTGTCCAACACAGACACATTCCTCCCCTCCTCTGGCCCAGAGTCCAGAGGAGAAGAAAGAAATTTGAATAAGTAAGGTTAGAAGGAGAAGTGCAAGGCATCATGAAAGTGCATGATGGGAGACCAAGCTAGACAGTGTGGTGGGGGTCAAGAAGGATATGGAGGTTTACACTGAGGCCAAAACAATGAGTAAGCTATAACTAGGTACAAGCAGGTGATGTGAAAGAAGAACAGCCCAAAGAGAGAATGCAGCACATGCAAAGACCCTGAGGTGTGATCATATATTGTCTTAATATGCAAAGACCTCATCATGAGAGAGAATCCAGGCCTATTCCAAGCAGGACCCAATTCATATGAAACAGAGATGCCCCTACAAAGGGTAAAAAAGAAGAACGAGCAGCTTGAGCACCTTGTCTCAGACTCCCCTCCTGAGCCTGTGCTTCCAGGTCTCTATCCTCCTTGCCAACAAAAGCAACAAGTGCCTCTTTATCACCCCTAAAGTTCTCCCAGCCAATCCATGGGATGGAGGTGATTCACAGCAGCTGTGCATCCTGAGCAGATTAGAAAGAGAAATCTTTATAATTATACAGGCTTGCTGTTATTTAAATATTTACCAACATTAAACACCAAAGGGCTGCAAATGATCCAGGGATTCATATTGTTCTAAGCTAATATTCTTTGTACAGTATTATGCAAATTGCATAAACTTTATTTTCTTGTTGTTGCTGCAAGCAGTGTATCCCAAGGCAGCCATTCACTAAGTTGAAACAGATAAAGTTTTAATAATAAATAGTGATGATGAATAAGTCACAAAGTTTGTGCAATGCTAATGTACTCGCTCACCCTAGGGTAGTTTATTAGATAAACAAGTAACATTTCCTGATTTGCTTTTGTTCAAGCAGTGTCGTTTTCCTGGAAATGTTTGCGCAATAAATTATTTCAACCCATTAGGTGTTAACGGACAAATCATAGTCACTTGCAATCTGTCGTGAATTGCTGAGAATTGAGATTTAAACACTGAAATTATACATTAATTTTGCTTTACAAAAACAAAGCTGGTTAAGAGAAATTAAACTTGGTTGAAATGGAAACAAAACAGTATGTTTGATGCTGAATATTTTAAGCCTGCAAAGGAGGCTGTGAATGCTTTCATTAATATTCAGAACGCTT
>NW_023238789.1:0-1171 GCF_002007445.2 Ailuropoda melanoleuca | reverse complement strand
CATACACACACATACCACATCTTTATCCATTCAACAGTCGATGGAATTTGGGCTCTTTCCATGGTTTGGCTATTGTTCATAATGCTGCTATAAACTTTGGGGTGTATGTACCCCTTTGAATCGGTATTTTTGTATCCTTTGTGTAAATACCTAAAAGTGCAATTGCTGGGCCCTAGGGTAGTTCTATTTTTAACTTTTTGAGGAACCTCCATACTGTTTTCGAGAATGTCTTTTGCATTCTGACCAACAGTGTAAGATTACCCTTTCTCTGAATCCTTGCCAACATCTGTTGTTTCCTGTGTTAATTTTAGCCATTCTTACAGGTGTGAGGTGGTATCTCATTGTGGTATTGACTCGTATTTCCCTGATGGTGAGTGATGTTGAGCATCTTTTCATGTGCTTGTTGGCCATCTGTGTGTCTTCTTTGGAGAAATGTCTATTCATATCTTCTGCCCATTTCATAACTGGATCATTTGTTTTTTGGGTGTTGAATTTGATAAGTTCTTTATAGGCTTTGGATACGAACCCTCTATCAGATATGTCCTTGGCAAATATCTTCTCCCATTCCCATGCCTTTTAATTTTGTTGATTGTTTCTTCACTGTGCAAAATCTCTTTATGTTAAAGTCCAATGGTTCATTTTTGCTTTTGTTTCCTTTGCCTCCCATGATATGTCTGGTAAGAAGCTGCTGTGGTCAAGGTCGAAGATGTTGCTGTCTATGTTCCCTAGGATTTTAATGATTTCCTGTCTCACATTTAGGACTTTCATCCACTTTGAATTTATTTTTGTGTATGGTGTAAGAAAGTGGTCCACTTTCATTCTTCATGTTGCTGTTCAATTTTCCCAATACCATTTGTTGAAGAGACTTTTTCCACTATTCTTTCCTGCTTTGTCAAAGATTAGTTGACCATAGAGTTGTAGGTCCATTTCTGGGTTCTCTATTCTATCGATCTATGTGTTTTTGTGCCAGTAGTGTACCATCTTGATGACTATAGCTTTGTAATACAGCTTGAAGCCTGGAATTCTGATGCTTCCAGCTTTTGCTTTTCTTTTTCAGGATTGCTTTGGCTATTTGGGGTCTTTGTGGTTCCATATAAATTTTAGTATTACTCTAGCTCTGTGAAAAGTGCTAGTGGTATTTTGATAGGGATTTCATTGAATGTGTAGATTG
>NW_023238788.1:0-1171 GCF_002007445.2 Ailuropoda melanoleuca | reverse complement strand
CCATTTTTTTTTTTACAAGAGTATTCTTCATAGTGCATGGAGAATTTTCATAATTGTATTGTGGGAGGCTTCCAGATCCCTAAACTGTCAAATTGCCAAAATAGGATCTCTCAAGACTGTGTCCTATTTATCTCTATCAGAATCTAAAACAAATTTAGTTCCTTAGTACATGGTCATTGAGTATGCTTGGCCCATTCTCTAATACTATGTATTTTCAACGATAAAGACCAGGGTTTCTCAATAGTGATGCTATTGACATTTTGAGTGGAGTAATTCTTTGCTGTAGGGGGCTGTCTTTTGTGTTATAGAATGGTTAGGAACATATCTGTCTGGCCTCTGTCTACCGCATGCCAGAGTCCCAGTCACGGCATTCAAAACTCTCTCCAGATGTCATCAGATGTCCTTCAGGGGAGAAATCACTCCCAGAAGAGATCCACTAATATTGGACTATGTAAGACAGCATTTTGTTATGTCAATCATAGCAACATTCTCATACTTTGAATATTATCATTTTAGTCAACATGGTTGTTGTTTGTGGTAAAATGAAATTGCCTGCAATTAGTTCTTGACTTGATTTTCTCCTTGACCCCTCATTAAGGAGTAGCTATGCAAGTAGCTGAATCCCTTCCAAGTGATAAAAACAGTCCAGTGAGCATTTGGAAATACACTTTTCTCTGTATGGCTATAATTCAGGCCAATTGGTTTAGATAGCTTTTCTGCCCAGTGCCGGCTGAGTCTTGCCATGCTCTGCTTTCTCTTCTGAGGCAGTCTGTCACCCACCTCATTTCTGCCAGCACCAGTTGAAAAAGCACCAATTTTCATACAAATCTTAGAGTCAGTCTTGACTATGCAGTTGGACCAGTCATGTGACAGGGATTTATTGGTTCTGGTAACAAAGGAAATGAAAACTCTGTGAAAAGGCCACTAAGTCCCCATTCGTGAAGTTTACTTCATATACTCATTAATGCAGCTTTTACTTTCCTGCCAAAATATTCAGTTTTCCTCCACTCCAGATCACTCCATTTCTATTGACTGATACTTTTAAGCTCATCAATTATTTAAGGGCAAGGGAAGCATTATTAATATGTCAATATCTTTTGGAGAAGATATTCCATTTAGAGAAGAGCTAAGGGAAAATGCACACAGAAACAGGAACACCTGCCTCTTCTTA
>NW_023238787.1:0-1171 GCF_002007445.2 Ailuropoda melanoleuca | reverse complement strand
GGAAGAGAGTCTCAAGTCCTTTTCTTCATCATCTTCCACAGACTTTTCTTGCTTGTTCCACCCCTCTTCACCTCTGGAAATAAACAATTGCTAAACTTCTTGACTTGTTAGTCCTTATCTCTTCCCAGTCAAATATCTTACATCCTTATAACCAGTTTGCAAAAATTACAGTTAAGACAGGTAAGGTTTTTTTTTTTTAAATAGCATCTCTTATTGTCCATGTATCATGTAAAACACATTAAGATATAGTACAAGGTGAAACAGACTAGAGTTTAGAGTCAAGGAATCAAATAAATAAAAAATATACAAATTATAATTTCAAATTAAATATATATATATATATACATATATATATATAATTTAAATGTAATTTAAACCTGGAAGATGAATAGCTGTTAATCTTATAAAGCATGGAGAAGACTATCATTCCAGAAAGAATAAAAAATATGTGTCAAACCCTAAAATAAAAAAGCACTCTATAGCCAGTTAGGAGCAGGAATATGTGTTAAAAATAGACAATGGTGATGAATATAACAAAGACATTGAGGTAAAGTTGTTAATGGATATGGATTTTTTTCCCAAGCTTCCAGACAATAAATCTTTGTTTCTCTAGCAACCTGTTACTGTTTATGAAATTATGTTTAAGAAATATTATTAGACAAATAGAAGGGAATTAAAGTATAATTTAAAGTATACATCAGAAAAGGCTACATGGCATGGATTTCTTTGTGTGTCCTCCTGTGGCTATTGCATTTACCAACTTGTCATATCAAGGGATTTTTTCATTCTTTGATGTGTGACTCCTAATACATGTTTCCCCATGTTTATACTATCTATATAGGGTGGTGGATTTCTGTTTTGTTTTGCTTTTAGATATAATCTAACATTAGGGACCCTACAAAGTCTAAATTCACAGTCCCCAAGACTGTCTTCATTTCTGACAGTCACTGCAGTTTCAGCGGGATTCCTAAAACTCACCTAATTGTATTTTTCAACTCCAGTATTTCTATTTGGTTTCTTTGATGGTTGCTATTTCCTTGTTGAACTTCTCTTTTTTTCATGCATTGTTTCTGTAATTTTGTTTACTTGCCTGTCTGTGTTTTCTTGTAGCTTGATTAACTGAATTAGGAGGATTATTCTGAATTCTTTGTCTGACAGTCTGTAGAACTCC
>NW_023238786.1:0-1171 GCF_002007445.2 Ailuropoda melanoleuca | reverse complement strand
TGAAAAGCCAGAGCCAAGAAACTAATGTGTGAATGAATGTATCTAGTAGATATATTTATTTCTCCCAACAGGAAGACATTCTAGCAGAAATATTTTTTTTAAGATTTTATTTATTTATTTGAGAGATAGAGAGAGTGCAAGTGAGCATGAGCGGGGGGCAGGGGGGCAGAGGCAGAGGGAGAAGTAGATCCCCATTGAGCAGGGAGCTTGGCAATGGAGGATTTGATCCCAGGACCCTGGGATCGTGACCTGAGCCAAGGGCAGATACTCAACTGACTGAGCCACCCAGGCGTCTCCTCCAGTAGAAACATTTTGAGATGATACGTTATAGAAATCTAGATACTCTTTGGAAGTATTTAAACAGCAACTGGGCCAAGTTGCCTGGTCTCAGGGAAGCTGGAGATGAGCATGTGTTGATAAGAACAAAAGCTTTCGGCTATGGGGTCCTCTAGTTCAATGGATTCTCTTTCATTTTAGTCTCCCTAAATAGTATCAAACCTTTCAATGTCCAGCTCAATTGATCCCTTTTCCTGTAAACCCTTTTTTTTTTTTAATCTTATTTCCTCTGAAACAATACACCAACTCTACTTTGTCTGATTCTCAGAGCTTGGGAATTATTATTACAATTTTTTCCATGTACTTCTAAAAATTAGTTGCAATAATTAATGTGAGGGTCTGACCTGATCGTAGGATTGTAATAATTCAACTGATTTCTACTTACTCAGAGATACGGCCATGAGGGCCGCAGGAACCCCAAACGCCAGTGGGTAACAAGCTTGTTTACTGTGAATTCCGCATAGTTGAACTGACAAGAAATTACAAGAGTAAAATTCATTATGGCTTTGGTAACGCTTATTAGGTTACCATTTTTAAATATCACTAACTGGTTATTACATATTGTTTTCACTTAATGTTCTAGACTCCCATTTGCTTTATTGATTTCAATGCCAGCTGTGCCAAGCAGCTTTGGAGTAGAAAGAGTAGGAGCTGAACACAGCTTCCAATCTTAGCCCCTAAATAGATGCCAATACCGGCCAAGCCAAAATCAGTGGGAACCCCTTATGTGGATTTTCTTAGTGGGGGAGATAGAAGTGACCTGGATACAGTAACTTAAGATAGGGAACTCAGTAAATAAAAATCAAAACTGCCCTGGGAAATCAAGATTGTGTGT
>NW_023238785.1:0-1170 GCF_002007445.2 Ailuropoda melanoleuca | reverse complement strand
ATCTATCTATCTATCTATTTGCCTAGCTACCTATCAACACCTGTCTCTCACCATCATCGTCCATATCTAAATGATATCGGAGAATCCTTGCTTTTAGGGCTGACAGGATCATTTGGTCTGTTTCATTTTGGTGGTATAAGGCAGAGACGCAGGGAGGTGAAGAACTTGTCTAAGGTCATGGGCTGGGTAGTGCACGGATCTTCTAGGATATCCTATCCTCCAGCCCAGATCTGATGGCACAGGTACCCCCCCGTGGCCAGCTTAGCTTCCCGCAGCCTCCTCGGTAACACCTGTGTGAGGAGCGGATATGCCCAGGGAACCGTACCTTGGCAACTCACGCCATGTGCGAAAGAGTACCCCAAAATGCAAGTGATTGATGCTGTTACTGAAGGAAGGTGGGCTGGAGATAGAAATCGGGGCTTCCGGTTTCAGTGACACGTGGGGCATTTCAGGAAAGGATTCCTGCGGTGGACGGGACAGTAGGGGTTGTTTATGCAAAGGAAGAAGCTGTTTCTACCTGTTGGGTGCTCGGCCAGGTGCAAGGACGAAGTGATTTACAGCCGGATGCGATGGGGAGTTTAAGAGAGATGGGCGCGTCAGCCTAAGGAAATCATTGGCAAGGGTCCGTGCTCGTTGGTGTAAGAAAATTCACGGCGGGATCTGAACATGTAATTGGAACAAGGGAGGGGCGCTGGAAACCAAGAAATGCACCAAGTACCTTGACCACCACGTGCAGCATCATCTGTAGGCCGTTTTTGCCGGGGTACTTCCCCGCGATGTTAGCTGCGGACAAGTTGAAGAGGTTCGCTCCCGTTTCGGTGCAGATGGCGTGGACCAGCATTTTCTTCCCTACCCCCGATGGCCCTGCCAGCAGCAGGGATTTCACCAGAGGAGCCTTCTCGTGCACCGCTGCAGAACCTACAAAAGGCAGAGGCGAAGGCTCTAAAATCCTGCAGAGGAGCCAAGCGGCTCCGAGACGAGGATCCCTCCAGGCTGTTCCTGCAGGAACAGTTTCTGCAACCGTGATGAATGCGTCCAAAGCATTTCTAACTGGAGGCCCATCCCCCGTCTGAGTCGGCCTGTGACCCCTTTGATCTGCATGTCAGGGCTCGAGGTGGGGGTCACAGGATCTCCTTACTCATTCTGTACGCGGCTTCCCTGCTACCCCTC
>NW_023238784.1:0-1170 GCF_002007445.2 Ailuropoda melanoleuca | reverse complement strand
ACTCCCCCTGCTTGTGTTCCCTCTCTCACTGGCTGTCTCTGTTTCTGTCAAATAAATAAATAAAATCTTTTTAAAAAAAAAAAAGTTTTTAAACACATACTCACCATATGCCCAGCAATCCATCTTTACCCAAAAGAAATTAAAACCTATGGTCACACAAAAACCTGTACATGCATGCTTATAGTGGCTTTATTCATAATTACCAAAAACTGGCAAGAACCCAGATGTCCTTCCACTGGTGAATGGATAAACCATGGCACGTATTTATAATGGAATACTCTTCTGCAATAAAAAGAAACAAAATTCTAATACACACGCCAACATGGATGAATCTCAAATACAACATGGTAAGTTTTAAAAAGCCAGATTCAAAAGACTACATATTGTTTATTGCTATACAGATGATCTATAAAGGTGGAGAAGAGTCCAGTGGTCGTGACGGACTGGGGTTGTGGAGAGGGTCGTTGATAAGGGGTGCCTAGGGATATTTTGTGGGGAGGAAATAGCTCTACATCTCGAAGGTGGTGATGGTTGCACTACCGAACACATCTGTCAAAATTCATTGAACTGTCTACCAGGAAGGTGAGTTCTATTGTGTGTAAATTAATCTCAATTACCTTGATTGTTAAAAATAATAGCATTGCATTTCTTTATACTCACAATCAACAACTAGAAAAAAAAATCAGAACAAACAAAAAGCCACTTGGCTTCACAGTATTTTTGAACTATTGGATAACTACCTCAAAAAGTGAAGAGAAAGCCAGTTACCATATTGAAGCCTTTCCCAAGGGCTAAGCAGGAGGTGGAGAGTCGACGAGGTTCCCTTTGATTTGCTGCATCCAGGAGCACTTTGAACAAAGCCAGCGATACGCTTGCTGTAGTCCGTTGGACAGCACATTCGCCTCAGTAAAAGATGACCCAGCCTAATGTACTATAAAGTGTCAGCATACAACAAGCTTGTTGTATTTTCAGATCCCAGGCTCCGAGACACCATGTATGGTATTTTCACCCGTGGTGAGGTTGACCTAAAACACCACGGGCAGATTCTCTGGAGTAAAAGATTTTTTAACTACGTGTCAGCAATGATTAGTTACAAAGGAAAAGAGAACTTGCCCCATTTGACACTAAATGACAGAACAATGTGACAAAAGCTAAAAACAGAAAAAAAAA
>NW_023238783.1:0-1170 GCF_002007445.2 Ailuropoda melanoleuca | reverse complement strand
GTGTGTGTGTGTGTATTTATAATTTTTCAAGAATGTCTGAAACCTAATTACCCATAAACATCCATTATTAGCCTTTAAACATCTTAGCAAACCCATATGGTTTGAAATGTTTTCAAAGCCAGCCTCAGAATATCTCAAAGAATATTCGGTTTGAATCATCTCTGTGTTCTTAGAGAAAAGACACTCAATTTCTCCGAGTGTCAGGCTTTTCATCTGTAAGAAATAAATTATACCTATATTACAGGGATATTGTAAGGGTTAAATTTACCTGACTTTTGTCTTGTAATGAAGATGGATGTTCATTTTTAAATGCTTAGCATACTAGTGGCTGGTATCTCAGAAGTACGCGGGGATGGGAGTAGCTGCCATACTGAGTTGCAAAGGTGTGTGCTCTGCCAGCAGATAGGGTAAAGTAAATGTGAAAAATGCAACTTTGAAAGTTGTCTGTAATTGTTTATCCCCTCCTCTGGAGACAGTTCTGCTGTGCAGAGATGTGGCAAAACAAGATTCAACGTATGTTTTTTATAGTGAATCTGCTATAAAACCAATTAACCACATTTGTCTGGACTGAATTTATGAAAATCCAGAGAAAATTTCAACATCAAAGCATGTATACAGAGTGTGTAATGTTGAAGTTTATTATAAAAACATTTGCAACGTCATCAACCATAGGTCAATAAAATTGGTGAGCAATTCAAATTTCTATAATGAATACAATGTATCATCTTAAATGAAGAAACAATTTTTTAACTAAACATTAAAATGTAATTTCTTTTGGGGCATTTGGGTGGCTCGGTCGGTTGTGTCTGCCTTCAGCTCAGGTCATGATCTCAGGGTCCTGGGATGGAGCCCCATGTTGGGATCCCTGCTCAGCAAGGAGTCTGCTTCTCCCTCTCCCTCTGCCCCTCCTCACTCCACACTTGTGCTTTCTCTCTCTCTCTCAAATAAATAAATAAAATCTTTAAAAAAAAAAAAACAAAAAAAATTTTTTTACCAGCATATTTCATGAAAGATTTGATGGTAGCATGGATTTAGGACTAAGTTTTATAAAATAGAAGGGATAATTATAATATTTTCCCAGAGCTTCTACCCATCTCAACAAACCAAGTAAACAGAAAAGCATTTTCAGAATGACAAAGAGTATATATACAGTTTTCTTTTGTTTGCTTG
>NW_023238782.1:0-1170 GCF_002007445.2 Ailuropoda melanoleuca | reverse complement strand
CTGACACATCAAGATCACCCAAAGTCCACAGTTTACCTTAGGATTCCCTCTTAGTATTGTGCATTCTATGGGTTTGGACAAATATATGATGACATAACTCCATCATTAAAATATCATACAGAGTATTTTCATGCTCAAAAAATCCTCTGCATCCTCCTTATTTATCTCTGTCCCACCACTCCCAGACTCTACTGAACTTTTTATTTTCTCTGTAATTTTGCCTTTTCAAGAATGTCTCCATAATTTACCTTTCCAGTTGGAGTCATACATATGTACATTTTTTCAGATTGGCTTCTTTCACTTATTTATGTGCACTTAAGATTCCTACATATCTACAAAATACATTTTAAAACAAAGACTCTAACAAGAGATAAAGAAGGACATTATGTAATCATAACGGGAGAAGATATAACAATTGTAAACATTTATGTACCCAAAAAGAGAGCACCCACATCCATAGAGCTGTTAATAACAAACATAAAAGAAATAATTGATAGTAGCACAATAACAGTAGGGAATTTTAACATCCTACTTGAATCAATGGATAGATCATCCAAACAGAAAATCAACAAGGAAACAGTATCCTTGAAAGACACATTAGATCAGACAGATCTAACAGATATATTCAGAACATTCCACCCTAAAACAGCAACATACACATTCTTTTCAAGTGCACATGGAACATTCTCCAGAACAGATATATGTTAGGCCACAAAACAACTCTCAACAAATTAAAAAAGAATGAAGTCATATTATGCATCTTTTCCAACAACAGCACTATGAAACTAGAAATCAACTACAAGAAAAAACCTAGAAGGAACGCAAATACATGGAGGTTAAGTAATATGCTACTTAATAATGAATGGGTGAACCAATAAATGAAAGAGGAAATTAAAAAACAAAATACATGGAGACAAAGGAAAATGAAAATTCAGTGGTCTGAAATCTTTGGGATGCAGCAAAAGCTTTTCTAAGAGGGAAATTTGTAGCAAGAGAGGCCTACCTCAAGCGAGATAATCTCAAAGCAAGATAAATCTCAAATAAACAAACTTACACATAAAGGAGCTTAAAAAAGAAGAACAAACAAAACCTAAAACCAGTAAAAGGAAGGAAATAATAAAGATTAAAGCAAAAAATAAACAAAATAGAAACTGAACAAACAAAAAAAAA
>NW_023238781.1:0-734 GCF_002007445.2 Ailuropoda melanoleuca | reverse complement strand
ACCATCCCAGGACTTCAAGCTAAAGGAGTGGGGCCTTATGACACATGTCTGATCTGACATGATAGGAGACACGATAAGGCTGAAAACGGCCCTTTCAAATTTCCCTGAACATCTGCTGCTAGAAGCAGCTGCTCTTCGCACCCACTCTGTTGAAACTACGAGCCGATAAGCCTTTGAATAACTGCACCTATGTAGTTTGCCACATATGGAGGCTTACACTCACCACTGCACAATGTCTTCTGTCCCTTTCTTTCAATGGAGAGACATGACTAATGAGCAGATGTGACTAATTATCTTATAATATCTCACTCCATCCTTTCTGNATAATATCTCACTCCATCCTTTCTGTAGGCAATATACAGTCCTTTTGTCAAACTCAAATTTTAGACTAAGATGTTTCTATAACCATGCACAAAAAAGGAACCACTAGAGATTTTTTGGGGGGAGGGGCAGAGGGATGGACATAAATACGAGGTCTTTGTTACATTTCTTGAGCTTGAGTTATCTGTGTTTTTACTTTCATAGAATTCATAGCATCTCTTTCCTCCTGGGCACTCCAAAAATGCCTTCTCTCCGTGACTTATTTCCTGGAAATGTTATCCACTAAGGTGGCACTGTGCTACTCTGTTCTCTCTCTCTCAGGCATGTTTGTGCCCCTGGCCGGCTTCTTGTCTGTAATGATGGAGTTGCATTATATCTCAATTCCTCTGGACAGAAAGATTAAATTCCACATT
>NW_023238780.1:2989-3268 GCF_002007445.2 Ailuropoda melanoleuca | reverse complement strand
TCCAGGGAAATATCAACGATCATCATCTCTCGTGAATAAGGGAGCATGAATGAAAACCTTCCGGATTTTCGTGGACTCAGCACCCTTCTCATTGGTAATGAANGCAGAGCGTCCAGGAAAACAACTTCAGCGAACAGCAGCCTTTTCACTTGGGACCCCGATTCCACATTGGGTGTAGACGCCTGGGGAAGATCCAGCCCTTAGATCCAAGAATCAAAGTGTGATGGGAAATCCCTTGAAGTCACGACAGCCTTATGGAAGGTGGAACAGGAATCAAGG
>NW_023238780.1:1302-2841 GCF_002007445.2 Ailuropoda melanoleuca | reverse complement strand
GAAAAGGCCCAAAACACGTCCGTCAGAAACAACACCGTACAGGGACCATCTTAGCACAATCATCACCCTTCGTGAATAGGGAAACATGAGGGAAAGTGGTCGCGGAAGCCTGACGAGAGTGCCCCATAGTGGTCTCTGAGACCCCACACAGTCCAGGGAAATATCAACGATCATCATCTCTCATGAGTAAGGGAGTATGAATGAAAACCTTCCGGATTTTCGAGGACTCAGCAGCCTTCTCATTGGTAATGAAGCAGAGCGTCCAGGAAAACAACTTCAGTGAACAGCAGCCTTTTCACTGCGGACCCCGATTCCACATTGGGTATAGGGTCCTGGGGAGTATCCAGCCCTTAGAACCAAGAAACAAAGTGAGATGGGAAAGCCCTTGAAGTAACGACGGCCTTATGGAAGGTGGAACAGGAATCAAGGTGTTTTGGTACCGTGAATGAAACACGACGAACACAGCACTGAGAAACACAATTCGGCCAAAACCCGCTTCCAACGAAATGTTTGCTCCCTGGGGAAATCCTGTCAAAACTGCTGGCGGCAATGGAACGAAAAGGCCCAAAACACGTCCGTCAGAAACAACACCGTACAGGGACCGTCTTAGCACTATCATCACCCTTCGTGAATAGGGAAACATGAGGGAAAGTGGTCGCGGAAGCCTGACGAGAGTGCCCCATAGTGGTCTCTGGGACCCCACACAGTCCAGGGAAATATCAACGATCATCATCTCTCATGAGTAAGGGGCATGAATGAAAAACTTCCGGATTTTCGAGGACTCAGCAGACCTTCTCATTGGTAATAAAGCAGAGCGTCCAGGGAAACACCTCCAGCGAACAGCAGCCTTTTCACTGGGGACCCCGATTCCACATTGGGTGTAGGGGCCTGGGGAGGATCCAGCCCTTAGAACCAAGAAACAAAGTGTGAGTGGAAAGCCCTTGAAGTCACGACGGCCTTATGGAAGGTGGAACAGGAATCAAGGTGCTTTGGTACCGTGAATGAAACACGACGAACACAGCACTGAGAAAGACAATTCAGCCAAAACCCGCTTCCAACGTAATGTTTGATCCCTGGGGAAATCCTGTCAAAACTGCTGGCGGCAATGGAACGAAAAGGCCCAAAACATGTCCGTCAGAAACATCACGTTACAGGGACCGTCTTAGCACTATCATCACCCTTCGTGAATAGGGAAACATGAGGGAAAGTGGTCGCGGAAGCCTGACGAGAGTGCCCCACAGTGGTCTCTGAGACCCCACACAGTCCAGGGAAATATCAACGATCATCATCTATCGTGAGTAAGGGAGCATGAATGAAAAGGTTCTGGATTTTCGAACTCACCGCCCTTCTCACTGGTAATAAAGCATATCGTCCAGGAAAACACCTCCAGCGAACAGCAGCCTTCTCACTGGGGACCCCGATTCCACATAGGGTGTAGGGGTCTGGGGAAGTTCCAGCTCTTAGAACCAAGAAACAAAGTGTGAGGGGAAAGCCCTTGAAGTCACGACGGCCTTATGGAAGGTGGAACAGGAATCAAGG
>NW_023238780.1:865-1183 GCF_002007445.2 Ailuropoda melanoleuca | reverse complement strand
AAAACTGCTGGCGGCAATGGAACGAAAAGTCCCAAAACACGTCCGTCAGAAACAACACCGTACAGGGACCACCTTAGCACTATCATCACCCTTANACATCTCTCATGAGTAAAGGAGCATGAATGAAAAGATTCTGGATTTTGGAGGACTCAGGGCCCTTCTAAGACACCACACAATCCAGGGAAAGATCAGCGAACAACATCTCTCATGAGTAAAGGAGCATGAATGAAAACCTTCCGGATTTTCGAGGACTCAGCGCCCTTCTCATTGGAAATAAAGCAGAGCGTCCAGGAAAACAACATCAGCGAACGGCAGCCT
>NW_023238780.1:0-586 GCF_002007445.2 Ailuropoda melanoleuca | reverse complement strand
CAATGGAACGAAAAGGCCCAAAACACGTCCGTCAGAAACAACACCGTACAGGGACCGCCTTAGCACTATCATCACCCTTCATGAATAGGGAAACATGAGGGAAAGTGATCGCGGAAGACTGAGGAGAGTGCCCCACAGTGGTCTCTGAGACACCACACAGTCCAGGGAAATATCAACGATCATNCAGGGAAATATCAACGATCATCATCTCTCGTGAGTAAGGGAGCATGAATGAAAAGGTTCAGGATTTTCGAGGACTCAGCGCCCTTCTCATTGGTAATAAAGCAGAGCGTCCAGGAAAACACCTCCAGCGAACAGCAGCCTTTTCACTGGGGACCCCGATTCCACATTGGGTGTAGGGGCCTGGGGAAGATCCAGCCCGTAGAACCAAGAAACAAAGTGTGATGGGAAAGCCCTTGAAGTCACGATGGACTTATGGAAGGTGGAAGAGGAATCAAGGAGTTTTGGTACCGTGAATGAAACACGACGAACACAGCACTGAGAAAGGCAATTCAGCCAAAACCTGCTTCCAACGAAATGTTTGATCCCTGGGGAAATCCTGTCAAAACTGCTGGCGGCAATGGAA
>NW_023238779.1:0-1170 GCF_002007445.2 Ailuropoda melanoleuca | reverse complement strand
AGCAGCAGGACGACCTTACAGAACATCCTCCCCAGAAGCCAAGGCGGAACTAAAGACTCCACGATGTTCGACGACTGCGTTCACCAGCCCGGTCTGCATGTCTTCAGGGTGGAGAAGATGAAGCTGGTCCTGGTGCCAAAGGAGCAGGTCGGGGTCTTCTATTCCGGGGACTCGTATCTGCTGCTCAACAACATAGAGAAGGGAGGCTCCAACCTGCACTTCTGGATTGGGAAGGACACATCGGTGGATGAACAGGGGGCCAGCGCCATGTTCTGCACCCAGTTGGACACCTACTTGAATGGCCACCCCGTGCAGTACCGAGAGGCCCAGGGGCACGAGTCTGAGAAGTTCATGAGCTACTTCAGCAATGGCATCAAGTATCAGGAAGGTGGTGTCTCTTCTGGACTCAACAAAGTCCACACTGACATCTCCCAGATCAAGAAGCTCTACGTGGTGAAAGGGAAGAAGAACATCCGGGCAACTGAAGTGGATCTCTCCTGGGCGAGCTTCAACAAGGGAGACTGCTTCATCCTTGACCTTGGGGAGAAAATCTTCGCCTGGTGCGGGTCTCAGTCCAACATCCTGGAGCGCAACAAAGCAAAGGATTTAGCCAACCAGATAAGAGACTGTGAGAGGAAGGGGAAGGCCAAGGTGGAGATTGTGCAGGAAGGGGAGGAGCCTGAAGATATGATCACGATACTGGGCGCGAAACCGGCCCTGAGGGATGGAAACCCAGAGGAGGACAAACAGGCAGATGAGCAGAATGCCCACGCCGCTGTGCTGTACAAGGTCTCCAATGCAAGTGGTAAAATGGACCTGACCAAGGTATCTGAGAGCAGCCCCTTTGGGAAGGAGCTCCTTTCCTCCGATGATTGCTTTATCCTGGATAATGGCAAGAACGGGAGAATCTTCATCTGGAAAGGCAAGAAGGCCAACAAGGAGGAACGCCAGTCATCCCTCGACATGGCAAATGAGTTTATTGCTCGCATGAAATACAGCAAAACAACACAGGTGCAGATTGTAACCGAGGGGAATGAGAGTGGGCTCTACAAGCAGTACTTCAAGACCTGGGCATAATGGAACACCACCAGTAACGCCAACCATCCCGCCAATCGTACCTTTTCGGCAGACTCTCTTTGAGGGTGAAGGGGTACACCAGTCATGAAGCAT
>NW_023238778.1:0-1170 GCF_002007445.2 Ailuropoda melanoleuca | reverse complement strand
GGGGGGGGGTGGGAGGGGTAGAGGAAGAGGGAGACAAAGCCTCAAGCAGACTCCACACTGAGCGGAGGAGCCCGATGCGGGGCTTGATCCCATGACCTTGAAATCATGACCTGAGCCAAAACCAAGAGCGGGGATGCTCAACTGACTGCGCCATGCAGATGCCCCCTAATTACTCTACCTTTTAAGTATTTTTCAAATTATACCCTTCCTACCTCACTACTTTATTTCCAGGCCACATCTCTTGCTTGAGCTATTGAAAAAAACTCATATTCTCAATTTCAATCTTTCTACTTCACATGCGTTCTTAAAAAGTTAGTAGATTGCTAACATTTTTAGTTAGCAGATCATCAAACAAGTGAACAAAGAGGAAACAAGCAGTAATGGATAAAATACTTCGTGTGACTTCACATTTTATATGCATTTCAAATAATCTGAGGATATTTTATATAATCTTATATATTGGTAGTCTTATTTTCTGTTTGAAACATATCCAGGTTTTTGTGAAATTAAATGTATATATTTTTTGCTATTGCCCAAATAACACCACAACTTCCAATGTTTGCTACCTGAACACATTTTAGAATAACTAATTTAATTAATCAAATACCATGTCACCTATGTATCTGGATTTAGTGCCAGTTATCCTAGAATGCTAATGTCTTTGAAGTGGTTTTTAAGTTTGTTCCTGGAAAGAACTATCAAGTTAAATGCTTGATTTTTCTTTTAAGAAAGCTAACTTCTACGTCTTTTCCATGATATAGTGTTCATAAGATCAAATTTTAGAGTCAGAAATATGTGGGTTAAATCTCATCCCTTCCACTTCTATAAGTGATTTTAGGCAAATTCCTGAACACCTCTAAGCTTCAGTTTCCTTATATATAAAAGAGAAATAATTAAACTGTTCGTAGCTTATAAAGCTATTGAAAGGATGAAATGACAATGCATCAGACATGACACATGGTAAGCACAGAATTAGTTTATATTATTGTATAATCCAGGTCATAGTATAAAGAACTAAATAATTTAGTGTTAACTCCTTAATTTCTAAAGGAACTTACTCCAAGAAATATTAAGAATGTATAAGGAAGATTGGGTGACTAGGTGTGGGAGCTTAGGGGTAAGAAGTCAGAAAGTAAGGAGAGGATTTCCATGTGTCAAGCATGGCCAAAT
>NW_023238777.1:0-1170 GCF_002007445.2 Ailuropoda melanoleuca | reverse complement strand
AATCAGATTCTTCCTCATGAGGAAGAAAGTACTGGTGAAAAGGGAATTTCTCCCTTCCCCATATTATTGAGCACTGGGTCAAATTTAAATTTTAAAATATATTTGACAAAATTATTTTCCAGAAAGATTGGACTAATTTTCCTACCCACTTGCATTGTACAAAAATGTCTTTTTTTCCCCTGCATCCTCATTTTACAGTTAAAAACTTCTGCCATTTTTAAATTGTATAATTTGGGGAAGGTAGCTGAACTTTCTGTGCCTCAGTTTTTTCATCTGCAAAGTAAGATGAATAATGTCTACCATATAATGTAATTGGGACAATGTAATTACGTAAACCCTTCATGCCTGTCATGAGTTAAATTTTCAATAAGATACTAGTTACTAGGGCACCTAGTGGCTCAGTCAGTTAAGTGTTTGCCTTCAACTCAGGTCATCATCCCAGCTTCCCCCTCTCCTTCTCCCCCTCCCCCCTGCTGGTGCTCTCTTAGCTCACTCTCTGTCTCTCAAAAAATAAATAAAGTCTTTTTAAAAAATACTAGTTACTATTTTGTGATGTGCTTGTTTTCTTAAAATATTAGCTAATAGTGCAAGTGAAAAAATGAAAAAATCTCTCGTTGTGTTGTACTTATGTAGTTATTACAATATCGAATATTTTTCTTATACTTAATATCTGTTTGCATTTCTTCTTTGTAAGTATTCCTTGGCTCATTATTGCTTCGCCTCAACCATTTTCATAGTGTTTTATATTTAATCTTAATGTAATGAAGGCATTAACTATTGTCTGATGTCTCCTTCAAATATTTTCCTGTTTGTAGTTTAACTTTTAATTTTATTCATGATATTACTATCTCAAGAAGTCTTTCAATTTATGTTGTAAATTCTATATGTTTTCCTTCATGGTTTTTTAGACAGATTTTATATCGGTCTGATCCTATCCAGATATCACAAGAATTTTAACTTATTCTTCCTGTTTTTTGTTGTTTTACAAATTTCAGTATTTTACTCTTTAATCCAAATAGAATAATATTCAGTGTATTAAATGATAAGGCTTTATTTTTTTTAAGATTTCATTTAGTCACTTGTCAGAGAGAAAGAGAGAGCACAAGCAGGGGGAGCAGCAGGCAGAGAGGGAGGCAAGCTCCCTGCCCAGCAAGGAGACCAATGCAGGAT
>NW_023238776.1:0-1170 GCF_002007445.2 Ailuropoda melanoleuca | reverse complement strand
TCTCGCTGGCTGTCTCTATCTCTGTCAAATAAATAAATAAAATCTTTAAAAAAAAAAAAAAAAAGAAATGGAGGGGACATATTTGAGAAAGAGTGAAGGGCTTAAATTGGTCAGCTGTGCATGCATGGGAGCTGGAATGATAACAGAAATAGAGGGACCAGGATGAATTCTGGTTTCTGGCCCAGATGGCTGTCATTTACTGAAAAAAGCACATAGGATGAGACACATGTCTGGGAAGGAAGATGTGAGTTTAGTTGCAGGCATATGGGTTTGAAGTACCTGTGGAAACATCAACAGGACACAGATGAGTCTGAAACCAAGGGAATGATGAGAGAGTTAGCAATGTAAACTCAGTATGTATGGCCTAGAGGCTGTGATAGCTAGTTTCAAAGATGACCGCCATCAATATCTTCCCTCCGGTAATGCACACGCCCACCCACCGGAGGACTCTGTGCCCCTCCCCTGGAATCTCATCTGGACTTGTTAATGTTTTGACGAACAAAATGCTGGGGAAGAGACATTCTGGGACTTCTGAGTTCAAGCCTTCAGAAGATAGGTAATCTTTAGTTATTTCCTCTTGGATCATAGCATAGAATGTAGCTGCCATGCTATGAGGAAGCCCAAACTCTAAACCCACAGAATCATGATAATGAATGGTTATGAATGTTTACTGTTGCTGTTTTAAGCCACTAGTTTTAAATGGTTTAATACATGGCACTGGGAAGATAAATTGGTACATGAAAGAGTGTAGTGCTGCCTATAACAAAAACCTAATTTTATATATATAAATGACACTTTTATATATGTATGACATATATGGCATTGTCTTTGAAAGCTAGCAGCTGGCAAAGCTGGGGGCTTTGAAAAGACATACAGACTGGAAAGGCAGTAAGGAAATGGCTATTGAAGATTTGAGAATAAAAGACATGCGTTATGAATCGGCAGAATAATTAGTGAAATGTTGTCTACGGTAACATGAAAAAATAGACTGCCTGATTAATGATGGGTCTAAGAAGATTTCCAGGCGGAGTGATAGCTTCCTTTAGTTGCCAATGATAAAGTACAGGAAGAATGAGATGAGATTAAGAAGGAACTGTTTAGGGGCGCCTGGGTGGCTCAGTCGTTAGGCGTCTGCCTTCGGCTCAGGGCGTGATCCCAGCGTTCTGGGAT
>NW_023238775.1:0-1170 GCF_002007445.2 Ailuropoda melanoleuca | reverse complement strand
TGTTCCATGATTCATTATTTGCGTATAATACCCAGTGCACCATGCAATATGTGCCCTCCTTAATACCCATCGCTGGTGACAGGTATGGGGTTTAAACCTGTTTCTCCTCAGGGAGAAGCTCCTGGGTTGAGTTCCCTCCCCCTTGTGGGTTCTTGTGCCTGGGGTGGGGTTTATGAGATTGTCTTTTAACCTTACCTACTTTCTTTAATGTGGTTTCCCTCTCATTTGTGAATGGGTTGCTCTGCCAGGTTTTAGGTTTATTTAGAATTTGTTCCATATATATTTGTAGATTTGGTGTGTCCGTAGGAAGAGGTTAATTCAGGATCTTCCATTGTCACCTTGAACTGGACCCTTCCTTCCACAATATTTTTAAGTTTTCATTTGTAAGTCTTGCACTTATATTGTTAAATTTATTCCTAAGAATTTTATTATTTTTGATGCTATTAGAAATTGAATTTTATTTTTGTCTTATTTTTTAAAGATTTTATTTTATTTTTTGAGAGAGAGGGAAAGAGAGAATCTTTAGTAGGCTCCATACCCAACGCAGAGCCTGACATGGGGCTTGATCTCATGACCCTGAGATCATGACCTGAGCCAAAATCAAGTGTCAGATGCTTAACTTACTGAGCCACCCAGGCACCCCTAAAGATTTTATTTTTTAAGTAATCTCTACACCCAATATGGGTCTTGAACTCAGGACCTTGACATCAGGAGTCACATGCCCTACTGACTGAGCCAGCCAGGCACCCCTAGAAATGGAATTTTTAAAATTTCCTTTTTGGATTGCTTATTGCTAGTGGATAACAGTACAATTGATTTTTTATATATTGACTGCATGCTGTAGTCTTTTTGAGCTTCTTCATTAGTTATAGTTTTTCAGTGGAGTTCTTAGTGTTTTTTATTGTTTTTTTTTTTTTGTTTTTGTTTTTTTAGGGATTTATGATTTATCTTAGCACAAAAGAGCCCCAGCAGGGGGAGGGGAAAGGGAAGGAGAGAAAGAATCCCCAAGCTGACTCCCTGCTGAGTATGGAGCCCAGCACAGGGCTCGTTCCCATGACCCTGAGACCATGACCCCAGCTGAAATCAAGAGTTGGACGCTTGGGGTGCCTGGGTGGCACAGCGGTTAAGCATCTGCCTTCAGCTCAGGGCGTGATCCCAGCATTGTGGGAT
>NW_023238774.1:0-1170 GCF_002007445.2 Ailuropoda melanoleuca | reverse complement strand
TTTGGAAGAAGGCTTAGGAAAGAGGGCTGCCCTGTAGTGGGCACTCTGGTCCTGGAACAGCATGGAGAGCAGTGTCCGCGTCCCAGGAACGTTGATTTTCTGCAGAACGCTCTTTGCAAGCAGCTGGGCAGAGACGCTGTAGTCAGCTCTGGGATTCTGACCTTGTCAGTGGACATGAGTGTCGGGACAAGGGAGGTGACTCGGTCGGCCAGGCTGCCGCAGCAGAGTGCCACCCCAGGACCGCTGCAACAGCAGACCTGCGTTTCTCATGGTGTCGGAGGCTGCAAGTCCGAGATCCGGGTGCCGGCCTGGCCTGGCTCTGCTGAGGAGCTCGTCCTGGACTGGAGATGGCCGTCTTCTCCGGTGCCGGAGAGAGACAGCGAGCTGTGGCGTCTCTCCTTACTGCAAGGGCACCAGTCCCACGCTGGGGCCCCTTGTGACCTCATCGAACCCTCTTCACCTGCCAAGGCCCACCTGCAGCCCCCATCACAGGGGGTCAGGGCTCCAGCACTGGAGGGAGCACCCCTCAGGCCCCTGTGGGAGGTGACGGTGGGCAGGCCACGGGGGACACTCAGCCTGGGTGGGGGGGTCGTTCATCGGAGGAGCAGACAGCACAGACTACGCCCAGAGGAAGAGGCAGCCGGGGTGGGCAGGCTGGAGGGAGCATTGCAGAGAGCACAGCGCTTGCATGTCTGGAGGGCCGTGTCGCGCACGTGGAGTAAGCCAGCTCTGCGTCTCTGGCTCGCCGGGTCAGAGCCGCTGGGCGCAAAGGGCAGAGCCGCGTGCCAATCCCTGGATCCATCTCGAGACAGGCTGAGCAGGGGTGAGGGCCCCAGAGGCGTTCCCGGCCGCAGCTCAGAGGCAGCCGAGGGCTTGGTGGCCCCCGCCCCTCCTTCGGCGTGAAGTTGTGCCCCTTCACCCCTGCCTCCTTCACCCCTGCCTCCTGTGGCCGCAGCGGTTCCTCCACAGCGGTGAATACTTGGCACGTGTCCCTACCAGCCACACTCAGCAGCGATGGCAGGCTGTCTGGCGCCCGGTTCCCAGGGGCGAGTGTGCACCCGGCTGTGCGCTGGGCTCGGGGGTCGATTGAAAGCGGTCTGTTCTGGTTCCCTTTCCCTCTGGCTGCTCTGGTGGTTCACCAGTCGGGTTAAAGAGGGCGAGGCTGTTCCG
>NW_023238773.1:0-1170 GCF_002007445.2 Ailuropoda melanoleuca | reverse complement strand
ACCTATTCTTCTCAGTTTCTAGTTTATCCTTTTTAGATTTCTTTTGTACGACTGAACAGATACATATGTGTTTTCTCACATCCCCTTGTTTCTCACATGAAGGGGAGCATACTATGGGTAATCTTTTGCACTTTTGTTTTTCACTTGGCATCATGTCTTAGAATTCACTCCCTATCAGTTCATAGATATCTTCGTTGTTGTTTCTTTACACCTGCATGTTGTACTTCATTGTGTAGATGTTCCATTTATTTATTCAACCACTCTCCCGTTATCAACATTAGGTTGTTTCCAACATTTTACAATTATAAATGATGCCACAATAAATAATCTTGTGCACATGTATAATTGTATTGTTAGATGTATTTCCTAAAAGAGGTATCGCTGGGTCAAAGGATACCTTGCATATGTAATTCTGTACATATTGCTAAACTTCCCTCCAGAAGGGTTGTACCGGTTTGCATTCCCACCAATAATGTATGAGAGTGCCTGTTTCCTCACAACCTTGCCTGCACATTTTGTTGTCATACTTCTAAAGTTTTACCAATCTGGTAGGTGAGAGATGGTATCGTAGTGTTCCTTTATTTTGTATTTGTCTAATTATGAATATTTCTTATGTTTAAGGGCCATTTTTATAACTTCTTTGTGAATTGTTTGTTCATGTCTTTTTCAGATTTTTTTCTTCAGGTTTTTTGATCCTTTGTCTTTTAGGGTTTTTTTCAAAGATTTAAAAAAAGTTTATGATGGTTAAAAAAGTATATATATAACATAACACTTGCCATTTTATCCATTTTTAAGTGTACAATTCACTGGTATTAAGTACATCCACAACGTTGTACAACCATCATCACTATTTCCAGAACACTTCCATCACCCCAAACAGAAAGTCTATAACCATAAAGCAATAACTCTTCATTCTGCCCTTCCCCCAGCCCCTTGTCCTTCTATTTTTAATAGTTATTTATATATTAAGAATATTAATGCCTTTTCTTTGGCATATTTCAGAATTTTTCTCTCCATTTGTCAATTGTCTTTTGACTTTGTTTATAATGTTTCTGGACATGCAAAGTTTATTTTATTTTTTAAAAGATTTTATTTTGGGGTTTTTTGTTTGTTTGTTTGTTTTAAATAATTTTTTATTATGTTATGTTAGTCACCATACAGTATATCCTT
>NW_023238772.1:0-1170 GCF_002007445.2 Ailuropoda melanoleuca | reverse complement strand
GACACAATTAAAATCAAACAAATAGAAAACAAAGTGATAGAGGCAATAATAAAAGTGTGTACACAGAAAAGCAGTCAACTCTATCTTGGGGTGGGGTGGGAGCCAAGGAAGACTCTAGAGATGAGTGGATACCTGACCGAGGTTTTGAAAGATAGTTCACTAGGTAAGATAAGTGGTAACGCACCCTCAAGAGACATATTGATGGCATATTAAGAAGGTAGAAAGGTATGTTTAGGACCTGGCAAGCAGGTCACTATGACTGCAGTTTACTAAGTATAAGACAAGTAGTAAGGAGTAAGACTGGAGAGATGCGTAGGGACCAATGACAGGGCTGTGGTGTCCTGCTAAAGAATTAAAACTGGGCTTTACAGAATGACAGGATAAAACACATGAATTTGCTTTTCTATTTTTTTTTAATATAAGCATGATCAGTTGTAGAGATATTATTTTGGAATCAAGTTACTCATCAAAAATGACATCCCTGAGATAGAAACTGCTTTCAATGCAATAAAAAATTTTAACTTTTTCCCCTTCATATTCACAGGGAAGCCCAGTACGTTCTAATACTTAAAAAAAAAAAAGCTACAGTTCCACTTATGTTGTCATCTAGATAAATTGTCCCAATTATGGGTAAAAAATGGTGCAAACAGCCACCTCCTAGAGGGCTGAGGAGAAGAGGTTGAGAACAGTCTGTTCTGTTAGGCTCCAACTTGGCGGCTGCTTCCAGGTTTACAGATATTCAAAGGGAAACGAGGACAAGGAGGTTCTAGGGGAGCTACTCAGCATGTTCAGAGATATTGGTAAGAGCTCACTGACAGCTCAGGCATCCCACAGGGGACATCTGGACCTCGCTCATATTTCAGAGTTTAACAAGATTATTGTGCAACTCAACAAAGCAAAATTATGGCGAAAACTTGTCCAAAGTTTCTGTCAGGTAAAGAAATAAAGGAAATGTAGGAAATTCAAGTTAATTTCATAAATTCATCCATTCATTCCTTCAACAAAGAAATGTTAATTGAGAAAACAAGTATATTAGAACTTAGGTAACTGGTCGTGGTTTAGGCATTTACTAGTTGTAAATTCCTGGGAAAATTAATCTCTCATGCCCCAGTTTGCTTTTATTATTTCAACTATACTAAGAGGAATGATGATGATGATGATGATGATGAT
>NW_023238771.1:0-1170 GCF_002007445.2 Ailuropoda melanoleuca | reverse complement strand
TTTTTTTTTGCAAAGTGAACTATGTATTTTCACTTTCTCTTTGGAGGATACTGACAATCAGAGGTTTCTTCTGACACCCTACTTCTGTCCCAGTCTTTTTTTTTTTTCTTTTTCCCCCTCTGAGTGAGAACAAAGTACATGTTATTATAAGTCCATTAACATTTTACTAGTTCTTACCAAGTTAAGGATCCTCGGTTATTATTCATTCATGCACCAGCCATTAATGAGTTACTAGCTGCTAGGCTAGGCATGGGGAAAATGAAGGTCAAATGGATAGCAGTTAATATTAATTGAATGCTTACTTGATTATGGACAGTTTGTTCTAAGCACTTTACATTCTTATCCCATTTATAGGTCCATGAACTAGATACCGTTAGCATTACCATTTAACAAATATGGAAACTGAGACACAAAGAAATTAGGCAATTTGCCTAAGGTTACAGAGCTAGGAAGTGGTAACAGTGGGCTCCAAATTCAGGCATACTGACTTTAGGACCCTTTCTCTACACTACTATGCTCTGCGGATTCTCTCTGCGATGTGGAGAATTGAGTAAGACACAATCCCTGTCCTCAAAAATTTAATCTGACATACAGAATGAGTTGTGTTTAGAAATTGTATCACACTGAATTTCTTTCCTTGATAGAAATGAGGAAGTAGATATTTAATGTCAAGTCAAAGGGACTTGAAGCTTAGGGAAGCATGATGACTTGCCCATGATAATCTAATTGATTGGCTGATTCAGGACAGTGATCCAGTCTACTGTTCTTTTTACTTCAACATGCTGAATTTTGTTTTATAATGATAAATACCACATACTGAAAATAATTTCTGGATTAAAATCTTGAAAATTAAAAATATATTACATATGGGCACCTGGGTGGCTCAGTCGGGTAAGCATCTGCCTTCAGTTCAGTTCCCCGCCTCAGGCTCCTACTGAGCAGGGAGCCTGCTTCTCCCTCTTCCTCTGCCTGCCACTCTGCCTGCTTGCTCAGTCTCTCTCTGTCAAAAAAAATAAATAAAATCTTTAAAAAATATATGTATCTATTATGTATAAATATAAAATAAATATATAATCTCATTGAATATAGGTATTAGTTTGTATTCTAAGAATTATAATAACGACAACCAGTTGAAATTCTAGTTCTGCCTTTCCAAACTAATTTTTTTTT
>NW_023238770.1:0-1862 GCF_002007445.2 Ailuropoda melanoleuca | reverse complement strand
TATCTCTTCTCTGGTTTGATCACCAGGGTTTTTATCTTAGGATTTGAACCTCAACTATGTATTATGGCTGGCGATATGAGTCCTATAAAACTATGGGTGGCGATGGCAGGGGGTGGGTGAAGGAAATCACAGCTAACTCAGTTCTCTTTGTGTCCCCATATTTTTCAATTTCATCCTAATTTCTGGAACACAAATGAAATGACCTTTATACAATAGGTGTTCTCCATACACTAGATACTGCCCTTGTGTATAATTGGATTGGGTCAAACTATCTATTGTCATTTGTCTTCACCATTGCAATGGCGTGCTCTCCTTCATTGTATATTTTTCTTTCAAGTCTAGTGACCTAGTTGATTTACTTAGCTTTAGGGTAGACATTCCTATCATTGGAAGTCCTAACATAAGCTTAAGGAAAATGAGCCTGTTTTTCTAATATCCTGATTCTGATTCCAAGGGCTGAATTATTTCAATCAAGAATACTTTAAAGCTCCTGGATTCTTATCCCTTAATAAAACTTTTAAGAAACTATTATCCTCAATTGTAATATTGGTCTTTTCAAAATCCTCTCATGAGAGAACAAAATCATCCCTGTCCCTGGGATGGTAGGAAGAAGCATCACTACATCCTGGAGGAATGGAGCTAGCTGACCTTGGAAATGTGTCAGTGGGAAAAGGCAGATAAAAGCATGTGGTTTTAGCGAAAAGTAATAAAAAGAGGGGTTTTTCATTCTTGGGGCAATCTGTAGAGAACATTCTTTTCTTCAAGAAACATATGCTCAATTATCAGGAAAGAAGTTATAGACAAGGAAGGAGAATCTCGCTTTTAGTTCAGCTTAAAGCTCAGATTTAAAGATGAGAGATGGGTATTTTTCTCAGAGATTTTTAAAATTTAAAAGAATGTGAATGTTAGGAAATATTACAGTTATCCTTTGTCATAACATAGATGTAACCACTTGGCAAATTTCTACTAGAAAACATTTCAAAGGCTGATGAGTTGAGAAGGGTTTGGTTTGGAAATCATATTTTTAAATTTACCTGTTAGTTGGAGAAATCATGGTAAGTNGCTGATGAGTTGAGAAGGGTTTGGTTTGGAAATCATATTTTTAAATTTACCTTTTAGTTGGGGAAATCATGGTAAGTATAAAAAAGGAAATTTGCAGACTCACTCCTCTGTGAGCATTCTTCAACTTACATTTTGGTTATGCTGCTTTGACCTCGTTACATGATCCCAGCAAACAGGTAAAGCTTAAGACAAAGATAAGGACACATTCCTCTTTTTAAAAGAATCTTTTAAAAAATTGTGAAAAGTTAGCTCTAAATGGATCATGGACTTAAATGCAAAATGTAAAACTATGAAACTTTTAGAAGAAAACATAGAAGAAAGTCTCAGGACCTGGAGCTAGATTCGACACAAAGTTCTTAGATTTGACACTAAAAGTATCACACACACAGATACACACACACACACACACACACACACACACACATATACTGGACTACATTAAAATTAAAAACTTATCCTCTGCAAAAGACCCTGTAAAGAAGATGAAGAGAGAAGCTACAGACTAGGAGTAAACGTTTACACACCACTATCTGGCCCAGGGCTTGTATCTAGAATATATAAAGAATCCTTACATCTCAACAGTAAAAGAAAACAAAAACAAAACCACAATTAGAAAATGGACAAAAGAGTTGAATAGATTATTTCACCAAAGAGGATACGCAGATTGCAAATAAGCACATGAAAAGATGTTCAACATGATTAGTCATCAGACAAATGCAAATTACAAGCACAATGAAATATCACTGCACATCTACCACAATGGCTAAAATAAAAAAAATAGTAATAACCCCAAATACTGG
>NW_023238769.1:0-1170 GCF_002007445.2 Ailuropoda melanoleuca | reverse complement strand
TTATTATTATTATTTTAAGATTTTATTGGGGGGTAGGGGTAGAGGCAGAGGAGAGAGGGAATTTCAAGCAGATTCCATACGGAGTGCAGAGCCTGATGTGGGGCTCCATCTCAGGCCCCTGAGATCATGACCTGAGATGAAATCAAGAGTTGGATGCTTGACTGGCTGAGCCACCCAGGTGCCTGGTGTTTTGTTGCTGTTGTTGTTGTTGTTTGTTTGTTTGTTTGTTTTTTTCTTAGAGCAGTTTTTGGTTCACAGCAAAATTAAGGGGAGGGTATGGACATTTCTGATATACTTCATGCTTCCGTGCATACATAGCCTGCCGCATTACTAACATCCCCCACCAGAGTGGTTCGTTTGTTACAATTGATGAACCTGCATTGACACGTCATAATCACCCAGAGTCCATAGATTACATTAGGGATTCACTGCTGGCGTTGAACATTCCTGGGGCCTGAACAAATGTGTAATGGATTATGTCCACCATTATAGTGTACAGAGTATTTTCATTGCCCTCTGTCCTTCATCTATTCATCCCTCCTCACCTCAACTCCTGAAGACCACTTGTTACTGACTCCATAGTTTTGCCTTTTCACAATGTCTTATTGTTGGAATGATATGATATATAGCCCTTTAAGATTGGCTTCTTTAACTCTGTAATATGTGTTTAAGGCTGTCTTTTCCTTGCTTGATAGCTCATTTCTTTTTAGCACTGAATAATATTCCATAGTTCAGATGTACCAGAGGTTATGTATCCATCCATCTACTGAAGGGCATCTTGGTTTCCAGGTTTTGTCAATTATGAATCAAACTGCTATAAACATCTGTGTGTAGGTTTTTGTGTGAACATACATTTTCAACTCCTTTGAGTAAATACCAAAAACTACGATTGCTGGATCTTACAGTAAGAATATATTTAGATTTGTGAGAAACTGGCGAACTGTCTTCCAAAGTGGCTGTGATATTTTGCATTCCCACCAGCAATGAATGTGAGTTCCTGTTGCCCCACATCCTTTCCATTCCCTTGGTGGTATCAATGTTCTGAATTTTGGCTATTTTATTAGGTGTGTAATGGTATCTCATTGTTGTTTATATTTCCTTGATGGCATATGATGTGGAACATCTACTCATAGGCTTATTTGCCATTTTTCTATCTTCTTTGATGAGGTG
>NW_023238768.1:0-769 GCF_002007445.2 Ailuropoda melanoleuca | reverse complement strand
TTTATAGATCTCTATTCTTTTGCTCAAATCAAAACCAATCCATGTTTAATTTTTGCCATATACTTATGGCAAATGGGTATTTTGAATAGACTCTAGTTTTTAAGAGAACTTTTAAGTTTACAGGCAAATTACACAGAAAATAGAGTAAAATCCCATATATACTCTCTCCCACCTCCCCACGCAGCTTCTTCTATCACTAACATCTTGCATGAGTGTGGTGCATTTGTTACAACTGATGAGCCAATATTGATACATTACTATTAACTAAAGTCCATAGTTTACATTAGGATTCATTCTTTGTGTTGTACAGTTCTGTGGGTTTTGAAGAATGCATAATGCCCTAAATCCACCAGTACAGTGTCATAGTTTTCTGCCTTAAAAATGCTGTGCTCCACCCATTCATCCCATCCTCCCTTCTCCTAAACCCTTGGCAACCACTGATCTTTCACTGTCCCTATAGTTGGGGCAGGGGTAAAATATGCATAACATAAGAGTTACAATTGTAACCATGTTGAAGTGTACAGTTCAGTGGTCACGAAATACATTCACCCTGTTGTACAACCATCACCACCATCCAACCGTCTGTATAAATTTTCCTTTACCAGGATGTCATTTTGTCAGAAACACTATGTGGCCATTTCAGGTCAGCTTCTTTCCTTTATCAATATGCATTTAATTTTCCTCCATGTTTTTTCATCCCCCATTTCTTTTTAACACTGAATAATATTCCCCTGTAAGGATGCATCACAGTTTATCCATACACCTACTG
>NW_023238767.1:0-1092 GCF_002007445.2 Ailuropoda melanoleuca | reverse complement strand
AAGGCATTTTGAAATAGTTTCTTATAATTTTCCACCATAATGCCCATTTTATACATGAGCAAATTGAAGCTCGGAGTGACTTACTCCCCGGTAAGCAGACAGCTCTTCAGTAATAAAAGCTACAGAGCCAGGGTTCAACCCTGGGTTCCCGGTTCCACGGTGTAGGTACTTCTGGCCCACCTTTGCATTCTCTGACCGCTCCTTCTCCATATTCTTTCCTGATTCCTTTTCTCATTCCCTGTGGAGTGTCATCAGACCACGTTTAGTTCTCACCTATCCCTGTGATCTTCTTTCCTCCCATACCCCCCCAGCCTCCTTCCACTTTCCAGTCACTCAAGAGACTCCACATCCCTGGCCTGTGGGGGGTTCTTGTGCCAAGTCCCAGAGCTCATTCCAGCTAAGGATGGGTGATAGACCTAACTTGTTGTATTCTCCTTTATGTTTTTAGCATCTCGTGTTTTGTATAAAGCACCTCATTTCATATCTGATCCCAGACCTCCCAAAAGATCTAAGGGATCGAATGAGAAGAGAGAAGTACTTGATTCAGGAGATGATGTATGAAGCAGAACTGGAGCGTCTCCAGAAGGAACGAAAGGAGAGGAAGAAAAATGGAAAAGCACACCACAATGAGTGGCCATGACCAGGTAGGTGAGAGGTGTTCTCATGGTCTAAAACCTCTCCTTGGGTTGAAGGGGGTGCTTTAAACTCCCTGAATCAAAACTTGCCATTGTCCTACTGATAGAAATCGAACTCCTTAGAAGCTTCCCAAACCAGTTTGTTTCTTAATCGCACAATTTAACTTTTATCTTCCCTTTCCACATAATTCCTGCAACTCTTCTCTACCTCCATGCCACTCTTGGTCTAGCAGTTGAGGTCTTCAGGAGTTGGCCTGGGTGTTCCCTAAAATAAACCTTCCTCTCTCCCTTCTACTCCAGTCTGGAAATTCTCTTTAAACAGAAAGAAGAGTCATGTTGCCTTGGGGATGTAAAGTCACCTTTTTATCTCACCCCAGATGGCCTTCCCTTCATCACCCATTTATTGTTTCCTCCCAGCCTGGTCCATGTCACACCATACCCTCTAAGAAGTTTTCCC
>NW_023238765.1:0-1170 GCF_002007445.2 Ailuropoda melanoleuca | reverse complement strand
GTTCCCTCTCTCGCTGGCTGTCTCTATCTCTGTTGAATAAATAAATAAAATCTTTAAAAAAAAATAAAAATCTCTCAAGTGGAATGGCAGAATAGAAGTTCAGGCCTAGAAAATATGGATTTCATTCTGATTCTCCTCATCTGTAAAATGAAGAGGTTGGGCTAGTTCAATTCTAAGCTTACCTCTGTCTCCATTGCTCTGTGTTCCTGTGGATTTGAATTCCCATGTTAACTGTGAAATATGCCTATCTAATGGATTTGGTCTTATACATTAAAACCCAATTAACATACATGTGCAACTAATAAGAAAGACAGGTATGTGTTAATTAATTGCTCATTTAATAAAATTGTCCTGGGATGTGAGGTGAAATTTAAAGATTGAAATAAACATTCTTCCTTTTCATGTCATGTACTCAAACTCAGACTGTCTTTTGGAGGTGATTAGGGCCCAGCAGTTCCCTCTTTTGCATATGAGGAAAGCATTGAGAAGTTAATAGACTGGCAGGCAAGGTCACAGAGGAGGTTAGTGTGAGAGCCAGAAATGAGATTTCAAACTCTAAATAGCCTTCCATCCCCTGCTCATCCATAAGCCTTTGCTGCTGCCTTCTCTTTCTTCTGTTTTTAGAAACACTTTTAGCCCATTTTGGGTTGTGCTAATTATTCAGTGTGTATTAAATATCAATGTGAATATTGAGACTGAAAAATTTGCCACATATTTATGGCATCTACACACTCTGAGCACACGTTCGATTTGTAAATGAGTCATTGTATTACTTTACCATTTAACAATACATTGATACTTAAATAGTTGCTATTTTATAAGTTCATGCTAATTTTTATTTGAAATAGTTCAAAACAAATATGGTTGTTTATTTACTCCCTGTTAGAGAAAGTACACTTCATTTTTTATTATATCTTTTCAACTCTCTATTTCCTTTTGGTTGAGATTTAGAATTAATCTTGGCTCCTTTACCTCACCCAAGTAATAAAAAATACCTTTTACTGAACATCTACTATCTGACCAGCTCTGTGCTATGTGCTTTACAAAGAGGACATCTAATTCTTGAAATAATCCTGGAAACTAGAACTTACTTCACAGATGGGAAGACTGGCTTAGAGAGATGGCTTAGGTACTCACTGCTAGTAGGTGGTAGGAACAGTTTTCAAAGAC
>NW_023238764.1:0-1170 GCF_002007445.2 Ailuropoda melanoleuca | reverse complement strand
CATAACGCCGGGATCACGCCCTGAGCCGAAGGCAGACGTTTAACCGCTGTGCCACCCAGGCGCCCCTTCATCTCCATCTTTGATGAGATTTTTCTCAAATGGTTGGTGATCTTGGGATGTCCACTAAAGACTGGGGCACTAAAATGCTGATTAAAATCTCTTCATGCATGAGTAACTTGGATCCTCTTAAGGTAAACTGGGCACAAACCAAACTTTGACTGCCAGCATTCTTGGATCCAAGAAGGGGAAAGGTAGCAAGGTTTCCAATCACCATGCCTTCACTTAATTTCCCTCTTCTCCTTATAGCACTCATTCCTGTTCTCAGCTACGTGTGATATCCCAAGTTGAAAAAGTAAAGTTCCAGAGTTCTACCAAGGTTGGAAAGGAAATCTGGGAGTCTGATCCTTTGAAAAACTTTTAACAACTCCTATTTTCAGTCCAACCTACCCTAATGGAGGGTGGAGAAATACACCTTATAATATCTTGTTTCTTCTATCCTGTAGGCTTAGCCTTCACCTTAGAAGCAAAAATCCTCAACAAAATGCTAGCAAACCAAATTCAGCTTCATATAAAAAGAATTATGCACCATAACTAAGTGGGACTTATTGTAAGAATGCAAAGGTTGATTTAATGTCCAAAAATCCATTAGTGTAAAACAATGAATCAAAGAGATTAAAAGAAATTACCACACGATCTTCTCAACTAAGGCAGAAAAAACATTTGACACTATCCTACACTCCTTCATGATAAAAAGTCAACCAATAAACAATAAAAGGGAACAATAAAAGGGAACCTCCTCAACCTGATAGAGGGCACCTATAAAACATACCAAGCAAAGACCGAAAAAACTACAAGGAGAGAGAGAGAATTCCCACTCCTAATTTTAATACGTGTTTCAAGAGCTAACAGAAGCAGCAGATCACAAAAAACTGATAAAAATGTAGGAGAATTAAATCTTAATTTACCTTATTAAACAAAACCCATGCATCAATTAATAACAGAAATGAGAATCCAATTTGAACTGAATGATAACGAAGATACAATGTAGCAAATGCACAGGATGCGCCTAAAGGAATATGCAGTTTTGTTTTTTTTTTTTAACATTTTATTTTTTATTTATTCAACAGAGATAGAGACAGCCAGCGAGAGAGGGAACACAAGCAGGGGGAG
>NW_023238763.1:0-1170 GCF_002007445.2 Ailuropoda melanoleuca | reverse complement strand
TATCTGTGGACCCACAATTTTTCTGGGGGAGGAATCTGAATATAATCCTTTGAATAACGAAGCTCTTCTCCACTTTCACTGGGCTAATACTTCCCAAACTCTTCCCAGGCCTACCCCGAGATATTGTTAACTAGACAACATGTTGCTCCACTCCTTATTAAAATAGTCATTTCATTTGCATATGATTTTCTCATTATTCTACCATTAGCAGAAATAGTCAATCTAGAGTGGTACAAGTGCCTCTTATCTATTTTGGTCGAAATTCATCTAAATGAGGAGTACCTCATTCTTATGTTGCAAGAAAGTAAATAAGCTGCAGTCTCCTTCTTTTCCTGTTTTCCTGAAATTCTTGGTGTGCTGGATATATTCTCTTAACTAAGTCCCCTCTTGATCTTCTCCACTCTCCTTCCCCGCCCTGGGAGACTGACCTGTGTGAAGTGCCTCGAGGGGCTCTGGTGCCCTCAGTCTTCTGCATGAAGTGGGAAGGGAGGAGAGTGAGGTCAAGGTGTTTTGTTTTTTCCTGATTCTGTCCCTGGGAGGTCACCTTGGACTATGTCCCAGATATCACTAATCCTTTCAAGGGGGCTGTGCTACAGAATTCCTTCTTTAACTTTAAGAGTTCTGGTAATGGCTCTCTCCCACCTCTTCCTTTACCACTGGGGGTGTTGAAGTCTAGTAATGCCAGTTCTGGGAAACTACCCTACCTTTCAGTGTTCCCATCCCTTTCCTACACCTTTATAATTAGTCTCTCCTTCAGCTGTTCTCATCTGAGTGTGTCACCAGTTTCTTGCCGAGACCCTGACAGGTATACCTGGTGATCTATAAATGTTCCCCATCTTACTACATTTTATCTGTAGTAATTAGACCTCATACATTACCTTCCTTTGACACAACTGATTATTTTCTGATCGATACTACTCAACTGAGTAGTAGAAAGTCTATCTTGCCCTTGGAGGGTGCGGTTCTGAAGCCAAACTGACCTATCTTGTAATCTGAATTAGACAATGGCCAAGTGCCTTCACTTCCTGGCATTTCATTTTCCACGAGATCTTGTCCATTTTTGAATGGGATTTAAGTGACTGATATAGATTGATGCATAGGAAGCACACTGCAAATACTTATTCCTTCCCCTTCACCTTGGTGCATTTGTTTTTTTAGCTTTTTTTTTTT
>NW_023238762.1:0-1170 GCF_002007445.2 Ailuropoda melanoleuca | reverse complement strand
CACACACACACACACACACACATACACGAAACAAACACACACACTACTACAAAGACTGAATCATAAATCATCCTAAACTGAGGGAAACATAACACTTCTCCAAGATCACTGAATTTTTAACGTGGCAACAATTACTAAGTAATCATTCAACGTTACTTAACTCATCGTCATGATGGGGTAGGAGCCGCACAAACACCACAGTAACTTAGAGCATCTCTATCCCCACGGGGACCCGTGACACGGCGTTATCGATGTCTCCGTCTTACAGAAGAGGCTTCTGGTCTCAGCGGTAGTGCAGTCCTGGCTCCCCATATCCCATGCTCTCTCTCGCACACTATGTATGTCTTTAAATTGAAAAAAAAAAGTATATTCACAGAGGATATAGTAAAAATATCTCATGGTTTGATTCATCTTGCTCAAGTGACTTAAAAAAAAAACTATAGTTTCTGTTCTAACAAAACTATGGAAAACACCTCAAAATCAAAGCAGACTAAGAGGCTAAACACCACGATCCAAAATAAAGTGAAAATAGTCGATAATAAGAGTCATTACGGTGAGAAAGGGAAGACTTCCGTAGTGAAGACGTAGACTAAAATCCCCTTTCATTCAGTCCACACAGACTCACTACTTCACGCCACAGTTTGGGCAAAACCCTGGGACTAGAGAGATGAGAAGAAATCCATGTCTGTCCAGGAGGAAACTGCACACTCCAGGGGGGAAGACCTTCCAGAAAATGGCCATCACCAGCGTAGAAACATTGCTTCCATCGGGGCAGGAAGATATCAACCTGAGGGCACTGTCACATAAACTGTGGACAAAAGAACGATGGGGCCATGTGGGGTGGGTGGGAAGAGGGCATTTGGGACGGGAGGTACAGGTGCAGCCCGTGCACAGGCCCTGGTGGAGGGGAGCTGGGTGCCAGTTGCTCAGGGCGGCCGCAGCGCAGGGCGCAGGAGTCCCGCTGTGAGCTCCACAAGGCTGCCACACCAGCGGCCACCATTCCCATCGTGGACACCTTCATTATTTGAAATTTCTTACAACTTTGTTATAATTTTGTTAATGCAAAATGGGCATGTTTTATATTTCTAACTATTCTCTGGAAGATAGCAGTAAAATGTCTTATTCTAACAAAAATTAATGCATTATGACGGCTTTCTTTTTTTTTTTTTT
>NW_023238761.1:0-1169 GCF_002007445.2 Ailuropoda melanoleuca | reverse complement strand
AAAAAGAGCATTGGGAAATTAAATGACTAATTTCTAGTCCAAAGTAATCTCACTCCACTGTACTTTGTTATGATTAAATCCTTAGTACCTAAACCAGCGCTTGGCGGGTGCTTATTAAATATTTGTTGAATGAGTGAATGATGAACGAATGAGTGCATCAGAATGCTAGAAGCTGCTGGTAGAACCACTAACTCATGTGTTGCTGAGTCATCTGAACATCTTCAATCAAACCTATGTTTTCCCTACAGTAAATTAAAGGGGTTGGGTCACAATTTTCTCAATGTCTTTGAGATCTTTCCCATGATCATTATGATTTCATACCTCAACGCCAAGCATCATGATTACCTGATTTGTAGAGTGTTCTAAAATAACTCCCCCTGCTTGTCAGAGTGGCTGAGATTTCACAGTTAAAAGGAACACTTATTTGCATATTAGAGCCTTTTCTTGAAATTTTTCTATTAAACATCCATTTTAATGCTTTATTAGCTCACAGCTAACTGAGACCATTTTGGGCAATTGTGTGGCCAGTCATTAAGAAAATGTCAGGGAGATGGAGAAGTAGAGGATCAAGCAAATGGGGAGCTGCTATGGAGCTGCCGCTGGCTAGCCTGGGGTAAGGACAGTGTGCAGTCAGGCCTCAGAGCCTGTGGGTCAGAGGTTCACCAAGACTGAATCTGAAAGGGGATCTCCAGGTCAAGATTCACTCTTGGAATCTGGTGAAACTCCTAGCTGTATCTCTATTTAACTCTGACAGCAATAATTGAATTTTTGTTCAAACTAGAGTTCCTTGTCGAGGATTTCTATGAATAAGAGATACTGTTCTACCTCATCCTTTATCTTTAGAGTAGAATTGCTTTTACCTGAGATTAAGTTTTAAGGCAAGAATTTATTCAATTACCCTTTAGTGTTCTTTAGCAAGGTGCTCTGCTGGAGAACAGTATAAGCAATATTTAGTCAAGAACAGCCAGGTTTTCCATAAGTATTGGAATGAATCATATTTCCCTTGATTGCCAGCTGATGGTTGTGTAGGACCTGAGACTCAGGGGAAAACATCAGACTCAGGTTCCCTCTGGGGTGTGTGCTTACTGAGTGGAATGGTGGTATCTTAAGACTGTGACACTTGCAGACATTGTTCTTTCCCTCTGTATCTGTCTCATTTCTCTCTCTCT
>NW_023238760.1:0-1169 GCF_002007445.2 Ailuropoda melanoleuca | reverse complement strand
AAAAACAATAGAAGAAATTGATATTAAAGCAAGGAATGAAAACTAATATGCTTGGAAAATAATAGTGTTTAAGTAGAAAACTAAAAATTCAGATGACTGTAAGATGATTCAATTTAAGTGTTAAATCTGATTTCAGTCCAGTTCTGTGTAGAGTTTATGGCAGGAATCTTTACTCCTTACCAAATATTCTGTTTACTCATCTGTGTTTCCCATTTCCCAGCCCCACCCCAGCAGCTGCATGGGGCATGTGACTAGTTCTGACAGTGAAATGTGAAAAGCAGTGAGGTGGGGAAAGCCCACGCACAATTCTCCTGGCACTTCCCCTGCCCAAGCAACTGAGGCCAGGGGTTCTGATGGTTTAGTTAAAAGATGGTGGAGTCCGCTGGCCTAAGTCCCTACAAGTGGTAAGGCCAAATGGAGTTTCTTGCTAACCTTCAGGGGACATGTAATGAGAGTGAGAAATGAATGGTAGTGTCAAGCCACTGATATTTTGGGATACAGAAGGACGGTAACACACCAAGTGTTGGGGGTTGGAAGGGGAGATGCAGATTTTGCATTTTTATGGAAACTTTGCTTGGGTCCAGGGCTTTTAATCAAGGAAGAGAGGCTACCCCACTCTTAAGATTGTTGTAATGTGGTCAGGAGGGCCTACTTCTTTCTACCAAAAATCGATATTGATCTATTCAAATTAAGTGAATTCTACAGTGAAGCTGTCACCTAGCTTTAAAGTGCAGAGATGGATTTCCTTCTACAGGGAGATAGAAATTTTAAAAGATATATTAAGTGTGGACATACACACTAGAACTATTACAGATGTGGAAGAATGTTACGGACATTGTTGAACAAAGGAAATCGTCTTGGAGAAGAGAAAATTACTGGTGTTCATTAGTAAGAATGTGTAAAGTTAGTGTAATCAGGAAAAATGAGTACCTTTTGAAGAGACCAAACCAAAGCACTGGAAGAAGTGGAAATAGAGGGGCCACACCACCTCTTAGAGCTTAGGAGAAAGGAGCAGGTGTACGGAGAGGCCTTGTGACCCGGGAGGCTCCCTGAGCCTTGGAAGACCGTCATCCTGGAGCTCCCGGCCAAGCCATGCTGCCATTTCTGTCCTTGGAAGCAGCTTACAGTGCCAGCCTAGGCACGACTCAGTGGGCTGAAAGAGTCATGAC
>NW_023238759.1:0-10238 GCF_002007445.2 Ailuropoda melanoleuca | reverse complement strand
ACAATGTCAGGTGGGGAAAGGAGGTTTCTAGTGGAAAGATACTTTCTGGAAGGTGGATGCCACTCACTGGCCCAGAGACACAAGTGAGCCTGTGCAGATTCATGGAGTTGGAGGTGCTTTTGAGACACCTGAATGACAGACATCGGGATTGGAATTCTGCGTGAATGTCTGGCCTAGAGATGGGAATTTGGCAGTGATGGCCCCACGTGGGGTATGGCTGAGAAGTGAGGAAAGAAGAGGAACCTGGTCAGGAATATCATGGACAACTGATCTATTGAGTTTCTTAGGATAAGAAATTCCTAAGTGACTGGACCCAGAGGTGGGCATTCTCCCCTTTGCAGTCCTCAGGGGTGGGGGTGGGGTATGTGGCGGGGGGCAGGCAGTGGGCATGATACCCGCTTCTTGGAATGGAAAGCCAGAATTAGAATAAAATACACATATAAATGTGTGTCTGGTGTCTTTGTCTTGGTTGCTGGTACTGAAGTGCAGGGCATAAGGACCCCATTTCTGTGCAACTTTCTGCTGCCTGTGGCTCAGTCGGTTAAGCATCTGCCTTCGGCTTAGGTCATGATCCCAGAGTCCCGGGATTGAGGCCCACATCGGCCTCCTTGCTCAGTGAGGAGCCTGCTTCTCCCTCTGCCTGCTCTGCCTGCCATTCCCCTGGCTTGTGCTCTCTCTATCTGACAAGTAAATAAAAAATATTTAAGAAAAAAAAAGAATAGGGGCGCCTGGGTGGCACAGCGGTTAAGCGTCTGCCTTCGGCTCAGGGCGTGATCCCCGCGTGTNGCTTAGGTCATGATCCCAGAGTCCCGGGATTGAGGCCCACATCGGCCTCCTTGCTCAGTGAGGAGCCTGCTTCTCCCTCTGCCTGCTCTGCCTGCCATTCCCCTGGCTTGTGCTCTCTCTATCTGACAAGTAAATAAAAAATATTTAAGAAAAAAAAAGAATAAGATATGTGTAAGCAAAAATAGAAAAATGTGTTCAGAGAATTGGAGTCAACAACAGAATAATGTATATTCATTCCACATTTATTGTCTACTATATACAGATAACTAGAGTTAGGGACACATTTTAGAAAGACATATTTCCAACCTAGAAGAGATCAAAATCTTGTGGGAGATATGTATAATAGTTTACAAATCACTTATACATTAGATAGTAATAAGAATATATAAATATGGTTGCTTTACCTAGAAACATTTCTCAATGAATGCTAATAAAACTGTATAGACTGAGATGTTTGCATTTCTTGGTCTTGTTCCAAGATACAGCCTTATAAGCAAGGTTATTTGTAGGCTAACAGCTATCCTATCATTCAGTAGAAAGGTTACAATTCAACCCTCAGAGAAGTGTTCCGTCCTAGACCTTGACTGTGGCCTGGCCAAAGAGCATTGGTAATAAGGACTCAAAGTCAAGTCTACTACTGCTTTGATTCTCCAAGGGTGAGCTGGAATCAGGACAATTCCCTTCAGCAGTACCCATTTGTTCAGAAAGAGGTCACATTAATGTGCTTTTGTATGCCAGAAGGAGGTAAATTTATTCTCCATCATAGCTTTAAAATCATACTTAAAAAATGTTTTTAAATGTCATTTAAAAATAACCCAAGAGGTCAATCCAAAAAGGCTACATATGGGGCGCCTCGGTGGCTCAGTCTGTTAGACGTCTGCTTTCAGCTCAGGGCGTGATCCTGCATTATGGGATCGAGACCTGCATCAGGCTCNATATGACATTATGGAACAGGCAAAACTGTAGTGACAGTAAAAAGACCAGTGGTTGCTAGGAGTTAGAGGAGAGGAGAAGGGAAGGATGAATAGGTGTAGTACAGAGGATTTTTAGGGTAGTGAAACTATTCTGTATGATACAATAATAGTGGATACAAGTCATTACACATTAGTCAAAACCCACAGAATGTACAACCTCAGAGTGAATCTTAATGTAAACCATGGATTTGGGGTGATAATGATGTGTCAACGTAAGTTCATTGACTATAACAAATGTACCATTCTAATGCAGGATGTTGATGGTCAGAAAAGTGTGCGTGTGCGTGTGTGTGTGTGTGTGTGTGTGTATAGAAGGTACATGGGAACTCTCTGTATATTCCATTTGATTTTGCTGTGAATGTAAAAGTGCTTTAAAAAATAAAGTATATTTAAAAATAATCTTAAAAACATAACCCAATAATAATTATTGGCCAAAACTACACAATTAGTCTTTACTCTCTTTTCGGCAGTGACAAAAAGAAGCAGACAAAGTCAGTTTTCCACGAGTGTTTTTGCTGTAGAGAAGCAGTCTGTAGACCAAAATGTAGAGGCACAATTAGTAGGTTTTCCTTGAATAATAAGCTTTTTCATCTACTCATTTCAGCCAGCATTCACTTGGCCCATTTGGGATACCTCAACCAAATGTCTTCTCCCCTCTTGGCTAGCAAGAACAAAACAGGCCAAACACAGTAGCTGGCAAAGTCTTGAAGAGCTTGGCACTGTTCAAGCTGCCTCTGCGAGAGCAATCCCAAAGGATTCCCATCCCCCCAGGCCTAATCCAAAGACAAAGTTGTTCTAAGAGATGAGAAAAGAACCTTGAAGAAGCAGAGTCATAGCAGAAGATCCTGGGGTCCCCTGGTGCCCATTTGGGACTCTGCAGCAGCTCAGCCTTGGTTGATTAAAGCAGGAATCGGAGGCCCCTGAGAGACAATTAGAAAAGAAAGTCAGGGTGAGGAAGAGAGAAATGATTCCAGAAACTACCAATTAAAAGTGAATGGATGCCACAGCACCAAGGGACCATGACTCAAAGGGTTGCATCAGCCAAGTTTCATTACCAACTCCCCAAACACAGAGAGGGAGCCGGAGGAGTTTCACACACTGGCAAGCATCCACTTCTTACCCCAAGTGCATCCATCCCTGCCAATCAAGGTGCAAGTGGTATCTCTTGATGAGCCATGTAGAAAACCCCAAGAACATGCCATCAGGGCGACAGACCCTGTAGGCTGGAAAACGTACCCAATGGAGTTATGCAGGGTGCTGCTGACACAACAGCCCTGCTACCAACTCTGAATCACACCTGTCAAATCAGATCACACGTGACTCATGGTCCTTTGTGTAGAGCAATACTACTTCAATGATTACCCTCCGCTCCACCCTGTCCATGTAAAATACCTGATGCTTTTCAGGCATGTGCACAAATAGCACTTCATTCATTGTCACAAAATCCTGTGGGTTTTGTCGAGTGCATATTAGTATTTCCATCTAGGAATTTAAAGAAGTTAATGCTGAAATTAAACAATGTGCCTAAGTTCACACAAACAGTAGAATTTGTATATTTTAGGTGATATGCCACTATGCTTGCATATACATAGACTATCTCTGGAAGAAAACATAAGAAAGTACAGCACTTACTAGAGCAAGGGAACTAGGGGTCAGGAGTGGAAATGAAGCTTGCTTCTGTTACTCTTTTGGTAACTTTACAATTGTACACTCTTGTATCTTTAACTTCCTGAAATTAAATGAAAAAGGAGGTTATAATTAGGGAGCAGAAAACCACAATCCAATTCTCTTTTTTTAATAATAATTTCTTATTTTGTTATGTTAGTCACCATACCGTACATCCTTAGTTTTTGATTTAGGGATCCAATTCTCTTCCCACTGCATAATGCTGCCTCCCATGCTGGGTAAGAGGCTAGAGAAGCTTGCTTTCTCCTGTATCTCCCCACTTCTTCCCCATTCCCTCACCGCCGTCCACATATACGTACACAAGCACGATTTTCTACGAGAGCTTTCCCAAGATTGCCTGCTCTGTGCAAATCTGCCAGGAGCTGGGAGTGTGCTGAAAACCCACCAAGTGATGAGGAAAGTGAAAACGTGATTCTTGCTTATAGGTGGAGTGAACCTAATAATAGTTTCATTTGGAAAAAAAATAACATCTTTGTCAATATTTTAAGAGAGTAGAAATATAAACAAACACTTCAGCATAAAGGATCCAGATTAGAAAGAATGAAGGCCACAAAACCTGCCAGTACTAGGGACTGTGGCTCCCTAGTACTCAGCAAGTTACTGACCGAGGGGCGGAGCTCTCTGTCCTGGATATCAAGGGAGATTCCTCCACCTGGTACAGTGAGACAGGGTCCCACAAGAAGAAAGGTGAGAGGACATAGGACATAATGGCGATTGCAGCTGCACACATCTAGAGACAAAACAGATAAAACTTAATTGATAGAGAATTGGAAGAAATTACCTCTCCCAGCATTTTCAACAATAACACTCTATAACTATAAATCATAGATACAGGTAAAATGCTAAGTAGGAAAGAAAGTGCTGGAGCGCCTGGGTGGTGCAATTGGTTAAGCATCCCACTCTTGGTTTCGGCTCAGGTTGTACTCTCAGGGTCGTGAGATTGAGCCCCCATTCGGGTTCCACGCTCAGCATGGAGTCTGCTTAAGACGGTCTCCCTCTCCCTTTGCCCCGTCCCACACACTTATGCACCCACCATTCTCTCTTTCTCTCTCAAATAAATATTTTATAAAAAAAAAAAAAGAAATGTAATTTAAAAGAATAGAAAGTGCTGACAGAATCCTGACCCCAAGAGGCAGCCATTACCATGGACTACACTCGTTTAAAGTTTGTTCACCTGTTCCATGTAAATTTATTGAGCGCTTGTGTCAGGTACTGAGCTAGGATCTAAGACCGAAAAAAAAAGAGTACCTTCAAAAAGCTCACAGTCCACTGGAAATTAGCAAATAATAAAAACACAATGTCATAAGTGCTCTGAGAATATAAAGACAGATACATCAAAATCTGCTTCATGTGAACTCAGGAAGATTTTACAAGAAAGGTAACATTTGAACTGAATCTCAAAGGGCAGTTAGGAACTCTCCAGCAGGTGGGACAACACATTCCAAGCAGAAAGAATCACATGTGCAAAGGTACTGAGGTATGAAAGAGCTTGGAAAATTTCCAGACATTAAGAATATACTGGGGGTACCATGCATTAGGATTACAAAGAGAAAAGAGCAGAAATGAGATAATATAAATAAAAGACAAAACTTGAAAGCTGTGGCCATGTGAAGGAGTGTCTTACTAGAATTACAGAACTGTTGAAGGCTTTTAAATAAATAAATAGGGTAGTCCCCCTTTATCCACTGGGATACTGTTCCAAGACCCCCAGTGGATGCCTGCAACCCTGCTAAGTCCCGCACCCTACATGCACTGTTTTTTCCTATACATGTATATTTATGATAGTCAAATTTATAAATGAGGCACTGTAAGAGATTAACAACAGTAACTAATAATAAAATAGAACCATTCTAACAATGTATGGTGATTAAAGTTATGTGGTCTCTCTCTATGTGCTCTCTCTCTCTCTCTCTCTCTCTCTCTCAAAACATCGTATTGTATTGTATTCACCCTTCTTCTTGTGATGATGTGAGATGATAAAATCCCTATGTGATGGGATGAAGCGAGGTGAATGACGAGGCGTTGTGACCTAGCATCCGCCTACTAATGGCCTTCTGACAATTCATCAGAAGGACCATCTGCTTCCAGACAGTGACTGATGGGGGTAACTGAAACGGTAGAAAGCAAAATCGTGGAAGCGAAAGCTTGGATGAGGGGGGCTATTGTAATATGATCAGACTGATGTTTGAGAAAGGTGAAACTGTTGGCAACATTTCCCATTTCTTTTTTTTTTATTTTATTTTTATTTGTTTTAATGGTATAATTTTTCTTTTTTTAAAAATAATATTTATTTTGTTATATTAGTCACCATACAGTACATCCCCAGTTCTTGATGCAATGTTCCATGATTCATTACTTGCGTATAACACCCAGTGCACCATGCAATACGTGCCCTCCTTAATACCCATCACCAGCCTATCCCAATCCCCCACCCCCCTCCCCTCTGAAGCCCTCAGTTTGTACAGAGCACATTAGCAGAATGGATAAGACTACATGCTCTAGAGCCAGGATGACTGGGTTCAAATTCCTGCAGCCATACAGCCGGAATATCAGCACAATTGAGTGTTGTCCTGCCCATCTCTTCCTGTCCTGTACCTTAGAGGTAGACATAGGTAGAGGACATAAGGTAACTCACTTAAATCTCACAACAATCCTACAGGGTAGGTAATGATATTATCTCCATTTCACAGATGGGGACACTGAATCTCAGAGAAGTAAGAAACTTGACCACAGCCTTTGAAGCACAATAACAGTCAAGATGTCAAATCCCGGCTCTGCTACTTACCGGTTTATAAACTTGGACAATACTACTATTATGATCATTATTATTAAAAGTTTTAAAATGGGGGGGAAAGACTTCAACTATAGAGAAAATAAAAAGAAGACCATTCATTGCAGGGGTGCTTCAGTGGCTCAGTGGATTGAGCGACTGACTTAATTTTGGCTCAAGCTACAATCTCACAGTCGTGAGATCGAGTCCCATGTTGGGCTCCGTGCTCAGTGTGCTCAGATTCTCTCTCACCCTCTCTCTGCCCCTCCCGCCCACTCGCACGTGAGCACATAATCTCTGTCTCTCAAAAAAAAAAAAAAAAAAAAGGCCGCTGCAATAGTTAAGCAAGAAATGCTGAACTACTGAACTAAGATAATACAAACAGAAAGAAAATAGATGAGATATGTAGGAGGTATGACTAACATATGCAATGATAGACTGCATTTCAGAAATGAAGAAGGAACAGTCAGAGGTGACCTCCCAAGTTTCTGACTTGGATAACTGAATACATGGTGATGTCAGCTGCTAAACCCAGAGTCAACAGAGGTGGTTGCCAAGGAAATGAGTTGTGTGTCAGAGATGTTGGATTTAAAGTGTCTGTGGCACACAGAGCCTAGCAAGCTGGTATAAATTCATCACTGGTGCTTAGGGAAACTACCTGGAAATAGAGATTTAGGAAAATTGGTACTTAATTTGGTAATTGAACACATAGCTATGAATGAAATGGTGTGACCAAAATGTTTTGAGGAAGAGAAGCCGCAGGCCACAGGTAGAATTCCTAAGGCCACCATCATTTAAACACAGCATGAGGAAGTGTACAGGTAAGCAGTAGGACTCGAGAAGATTCTGACCTCACCACCAGGGCTATGCTCATCCACAAATCAGAAACACCGAGTGTTCTGGAACCATTCACTATGCTCATGGTTATTCTCTCAGATTTACCACTCGGGGTTTCTCCTCTCGTTCTCCCCCTAATCGCTGTGATTAGGCCTCTCTTCCTCCCCCTGTCCAATCTGGTGATAAGCTCAACTTCCGTGATGGAGTACCATCCTAGCAGTTCCATGTTGGATTGCACTCTGTTGGCCTGCTGAGCTGAAACTACATTTCCAAGGACCCTCTTCCCTTCACAGTCCTGCTTTGGAGCTGGCCAAAAAAGCAATTTCCACAAGACCCGCGAGGTGGAAATGAATCAGTAGTCATTACTCTGAAGGTCATTGTGGCAAGAAGCGGTGACAGACACAGACGCACCAAGAAGTTCCAACTTGCTCTCACTCTCCCCTACTCTGCCCTGCTCCTCTTTATTACTGGCTGGCTGGCCAATGGTGGGCAGCCCCAGAGACTGTGTTTACAAAAGTGACATAGCTTCCCACAGACACCCGCCCCCAACAAATACAAGCCTTCCCTCTGCAGTCCCATGTTAGTGGGTGGATGTGCTTAGCTTCTCAGATTGACTGGCTGGGGACTCCTAACTTCCTCCTGGATCTTCACTTCTCCAGCCCCTCTGACAATTGCATAAGGTCTAATTTGTATAATAAATCCTTTATCCCGTAATTCATAAAGGTTCTGCCTCCCAATTAAACCAGGGACTGATATATTCCATCCTCTCGTTCCCTAATTTTGACCTCCATGCTCCATATTCTGATAAAGAATAGCACAGTTTCCACTGTCGCTTTCAAAGGCTAGAGACCGCATGGACCTATAAGAGAAGCAACGCCTAGAGCAGGAGGCCTGCAAACGGCAGGGCACCTGCACCCCGATGTTTATCGCAGCACTATCAACAACAGCCAAACTATGGAGAAACCTAAATGTCCATCGACTGGAGAATGGATTAAGATACGTACACACACACACACACACACACGTGCACGTGCACACATGCACAATGGACTATTACGCAGCCACTAAAAAAGAATGAAATCTTGCCACTTGCAACAACGTGGATGAAACTAGAGGGTATAAGGCTAAATGAAATAAGTCAGACAAAGACAAATATCATATGGTTTCAGTCATATGTGGAATCTAAGAAACAAAACAGAAGAACATAGGGGAAGGAAGAAAAAAAAACAGAGGGAGGCAAACCATAAGAGACTCTTAACTACAGAGGACAAACTGAAGGTTGCTGGAGGGGAGGTGGGCGGGGGATGGGCTAGATGGGTGATGGGGATTAAGGAGAACACTTGTGATGAGCGCTGGATGCTATATATAAGTGATGAATCACTCAATTCTGCTCCTGAAACCAATATTACACTATATGCTAACTAACTAGAATATAAATAAAAATTTGAAACAAAAACAACAAATAAAAGTCAGGTGCTGATAACTTTACATGCAAGCTATACCAAGAAAAAGATAAACTGATTTAAAATAAACTTTTCAAATAAACGTGTAGAAGAAACTCTCTTCACTCCTTCTATGAAGATAGCCTAACTTTCATATCAAAACCAGACTAGAACAGGCTTATTATGTGCTTTCTACATACACCTGCTCTTAGATTCCATGCCTGCTTTGAGTGTTTGTCATGAAAGGTGTTATATTTTATCCAATGCTTTTTCTGCATTTATTGAGATGGCAAATAATGTTTCTCCTTTAATCTGGTAATGTGGTAAAGTAGAACCCTCGCCTTTCAATTAATAAACCAAACTTACATTCTTGGTACAAACCTTCCTTGGTCAGGGTATATGTTTTGTTATATATTGCTGCATTCACTTGCATACTATTTGGGATTTTGTATCTGTGGGTCACAAGTGATGTTTGTTAGTTTATAAGTCTACACTCTTTATTAAATATTGAAAATATCTCCTTTAAGTATAGGAACAAGACAAGGACGCTTGCAATCATCACTTGCATTGGCATACGGGAGGTCATAACTATACAAAAAAGATAAAAGGTAAAAAGATTGGAAAGGAAGATACAAAACGGTCATTATTTGCATATTGAAAAGCCAGCAGAGGCAACAAATCATTAGAATGAGAGGCTCTAAAAAGGTCACAGCTACAAAAAATATNAAACGGTCATTATTTGCATATTGAAAAGCCAGCAGAGGCAACAAATCATTAGAATGAGAGGCTCTAAAAAGGTCACAGCTACAAACAATATATAAAACAGCCAGCTGGGGGGCGTTGTTCTCTCTCTCTGTCAAATAAATAAAATCTTAAAAAAAAAAAAACAAAAAAAACCCAGTCAGTTGTATTTCTATTCCCAAACATAGCAAACGTAATTTTTAAAATTATACTATTTGCAATAGCACTGAAAACTATGAAGTATTTAGGAATAAATTTAATAAAATATATATATGTGACTTTTCTGGAAAAGGTATATAATTATATTGAAAGACATTGAAGAAGACTTAAATAAATGAAGAAAATCATGGATAAGAAGATTCAAAGTTATAAAGATGTCTATTCTTCCTAAATTGGTCTATACATGGAATGCAATCCCAATCATTTTTTTTTTNTTCAAAGTTATAAAGATGTCTATTCTTCCTAAATTGGTCTATACATGGAATGCAATCCCAATCATTTTTTTTAAAGATTTTATTTATTTATCNAGAAGACTTAAATAAATGAAGAAAATCATGGATAAGAAGATTCAAAGTTATAAAGATGTCTATTCTTCCTAAATTGGTCTATACATGGAATGCAATCCCAATCATTTTTTTTTTAAGATTTTATTTATTTATCTTACAGAGATAGAGACAGCCAGCGAGAGAGGGAACACAAGCAGGGGGAGTGGGAGAGGAAGAAGCAGGCTCCTAGCCGAGGAGCCTGATGTGGGGCTCGATCCCGTAACGCCGGGATCACGCCCTGAGCTGAAGGCAGACACTTAACCGCAGTGCCACCCAGGCGCCCCGGAATGCAATCCCAATCAAAATCCCAAAATTTTTTGTGAAAATTTACAAGCTAATTCTAAATATAAGTGGGCTGCTTGTTGAGAACAATAGTGTGGAGCTCTTCTGGTCAGATACTGATGTTTTATAAAGCTATAAGACAATGTGATATTGACATAGAAATAAATAGATGAGA